>NW_027441319.1:0-54369 GCF_949628215.1 Phalacrocorax aristotelis | reverse complement strand
GGGCCGGATCCGGCCTCCGAAACGGCGTGCCGCGGAAAAACCGGGCCGGATCCGGCCTCCGAAACGGCGTGCCGCAGCAAAACCGGGCCGGAAACGGCCTCCGAACGGCGTGCCGCGGAAAAAACCGGGCCGGAAACGGCCTCCGAAACGGCGTGCCGCGGAAAAACCGTGCCGGATCGGCCTCCGAAACGGCGTGCCGCGGAAAAACCGGGCCGGAAACGGCGTGCCGCGGAAAAACCGGGCCGGATCCGGCCTCCAAAACGGCGTGCCGTGGAAAAACCGTGCCGGATCCGGCCTCCGAAACGGCGTGCCGCGGAAAAACCGGGCCGAAACGGATCGTGCCGCGGAAAAACCGGCCGGAAACGGCGTGCCGTGGAAAAACCGGGCCGGATCTGGCCTCCGAAACGGCGTGCCGCGGAAAATCCGGGCCGGAAATGCGTGCCGCGGAAAAACCGGGCCGGATCGGCCTCCGAAACGGCGTGCCGCAGAAAAACCGGGCCGGATCCGGCCTCCGAAACGGCGTGCCGCGGAAAAACCGAGGCCGAAATCCGGCCTCCGAAACGGTCGTGCGGCGGAAAAACCGGGCCGGAAACGGCGTGCCGCGAAAACCGGGCCGGATCCGGCCTCCGAAACGGCGTGCCGCGGAAAAACCGGGCCGGATCGGCCTCCGAACGGCGTGCGGTGGAAAAACCAGGCGGATCCGGCCTCCGAAACGGCGTGCGGCGGAAAAACCGGACCGGATCCGGCCTCCGAAACGGCGTGCGGCGGAAAAACCGGGCCGGATCCGGCCTCCGAAACGGCGTGCCGCAGAAAAACCGGGCCGGATCCGACCTCCGAAACGGCGTGCCGCGGAAAAAACCGGGCAGGAAAACGGCGTGCCGCGGAAAAACCGGGCCGGATCCGGCCTCCGAAACGGCGTGCCGCGGAAAAACCGGGCCGGATCCGGCCTCCGAAACGGCGTGCCGCGGAAAAACCGGGCCGGATCCGGCCTCCGAAACGGCGTGCCGCGGAAAAAACCGGGCCGGAAATGCGTGCCGCGGAAAAACCGGGCCGGATCCGGCCTCCGAAACGGGCGTGCCGCGGAAAAACCGGGCCGGAAACGGCGTGCCGCGGAAAAACCGGGCCGGATCCGGCCTCCGAAACGGCGTGCCGCGGCAAAACCAGGGCCGGATCGGCCTCCGAAACGCGTGCCGCGGAAAAACCGGGCCGATCGGCCTCCGAACGGCGTGGCGGCGGAAAAAACCGGCCGGATCCGGCCTCCGAAACGGCGTGCGGTCTGGAAAAACCGGGCCGGATCCGGCCTCCGAAACGGCGTGCCGCGGAAAAACCGGGCCGGAAAACGGCGTGCCGCGGAAAAAACCGGGCCGGATCCGGCCTCCGAAACGGCGTGCCGCGGAAAAACCGGGCCGGATCCGGCCTCCGAAACGGCGTGCCGTGGAAAAACCGGGCGGAAATGGCGTGCCGCGGAAAACCGGGCCGGATCGGCCTCCGAAAACGGCGTGCCGCGGAAAAACCGGGCCGGATCCGGCCTCCGAAACGGTCGTGCCGCGGAAAAACCCGGGCCGGAAATGGCGTGCCGCAGAAAAAACCGGGCCGGTCGGCCTCCGAAACGGCCGTGCCGCAGAAAAACCGGGCCGGATCCGGCCTCCGAAACGGCGTGCCGCGGAAAACCGGGCCGGAAACGGCGTGCCGCGGAAAAACCGGGCCGGATCCGGCCTCCGAAACGGCGTGCCGCGGAAAAACCGGGCCGGATCCGGCCTCCGAAAACGGCGTGCCGCGGAAAAACCGAAACCGGGCCGAATCCGGCCTCCGAAAACGGCGTGCGGCGGAAAAAACCGGCCGGATCCGGCCTCCGAAACGGCGTGCGGTGGAAAAACCGGGCCGGATCCGGCCTCCGAACGGCGTGCCGCGGAAAAACCGGGCCGGAAACGGCGTGCCGCGGAAAAACCGGGCCGGATCCGGCCTCCGAAACGGGCGTGCCGCGGAAAAAACCGGGCCGGATCCGGCCTCCGAAACGGCGTGCCGCGGAAAAACCGGGCCGGAAATGGCGTGCCGCGGAAAAACCGAGGCCGGATCCGGCCTCCGAAACGGCGTGCCGCGGAAAAACCGGGCGGATCCGGCCTCCGAAAACGGCGTTGCGCGGAAAAACCGGGCCGGATCCGGCCTCCGGAAACGGCGTGCCGCGGAAAAACCGGGCCGGAAATGGCGTGCCGCAGAAAAACCGGGCCGGATCCGGCCTCCGAAACGGCGTGCCGCAGAAAAACCGGGCCGGATCCGGCCTCCGAAACGGCGTGCCGCGGAAAAAACCGGGCCGGAAACGGCGTGCCGCGGAAAAACCGGGCCGGATCCGGCCTCCGAAACGGCGTGCCGCGGAAAAACCGGGCCGGATCCGGCCTCCGAAACGGCGTGCCGCGGAAAAACCGGGCCGGATCCGGCCTCCAAAACGGTCGTGCCGCGGAAAAACCGGGCCGGAAATGGCGTGCCGCGGAAAAACCGGGCCGGATCCGGCCTCCAAAACGGCGTGCGCGGAAAAACCGGGCCGGATCCGGCCTCCGAAACGGCGTGCGGCGGAAAAACCGGGCCGGAATGGCGTGCCGCGGAAAAACCGGGCCGGATCCGGCCTCCGAAACGGCGTGCCGCGGAAAAACCGGGCCAGATCCGGCCTCCGAAAGGGCGTGCCGCGGCAAAACCGGGCCGGATCCGGCCTCCGAAACGGCGTGCCGCGGGAAAAACCGGGCCGGATCCGCCTCCGAAACGGCGTGCCGCGGAAAAAACCGGGCCGGAAATGGCGTGCCGCGGAAAAACCGGGCCGGATCCGGCCTCCGAAACGGCGTGCCGCGGAAAAACCGGGCCGGATCCGGCCTCCGAAACGGCGTGCGGCGGAAAAACCGGGCTGGAAATGGCGTGCCGCGGAAAAACCGGGCCGGATCCGGCCTCCAAAACGGCGTGCCGTGGAAAAACCGGGCCGGATCCGGCCTCCGAAACGGCGTGCCGCGGAAAAACCGGGCCGGAAACGGCGTGCCGCGGAAAAAACCGGGCCGGATCCGGCCTCCGAAACGGCGTGCCGCAGCAAAACCGGGCCGGATCCGGCCTCCGAAACGGCTCGTGCCGCAGAAAAACCGGGACCGGAAACGGCGTGCCGCGGAAAAACCGGGCCGGATCTGGCCTCCGAAACGGCGTGCCGCGGAAAAAACCGGGCCGGAAATGGCGTGCCGCGGAAAAACCAGGCGGATCCGGCCTCCGAAACGGCGTGCCGCAGAAAAACCGGCCGGATCCGGCCTCCGAAACGGCGTGCCGCGGAAAAACCGGGCCGGATCCGGCCTCCGAAAACGGCGTGCCGCGGAAAACCGGGCTGGATCCGGCCTCCGAAACGGCGTGCCGCGGAAAAACCGGGCCGGATCTGGCCTCCGAAACGGCGTGCCGCGGAAAAACCGGGCCGGATCCGGCCTCCGAAACGGCGTGCCGCGGAAAAAACCGTGCCGGATCCGGCCTCCGAAACGGCGTGCCGCGGAAAATCCGGGCCGGAAATGGCGTGCCGCGGAAAAACCGGGCCGGATCCGGCCTCCAAAACGGCGTGCCGTGGAAAAAACCGGGCCGGATCCGGCCTCCGAAACGGCGTGCCGCGGAAAAACCGGGCCGGATCCGGCCTCCGAAACGGCGTGCCGCAGAAAAACCGGCCGGATCCGGCCTCCGAAACGGTCGTGCCGCGGAAAAACCGGGCCGGAAACGGCGTGCCGCGGAAAAACCGGGCCGGATCTGGCCTCCGAAACGGCGTGCCGCGGAAAAACCGGGCCGGAAATGGCGTGCGCGGAAAAACCGGGCCGGATCCGGCCTCCGAAACGGCGTGCCGCAGAAAAACCGGGCCGGATCCGGCCTCCGAACGGCGTGCCGCGGAAAAACCGGGCCGGATCCGGCCTCCGAAACGGCGTGCCGCGGAAAAACCGGGCCGGATCCGGCCTCCGAAACGGCGTGCCGCGGCAAAACCGGACCGGATCCGGCCTCCGAAACGGCGTGCGGCGGAAAAAACCGGGCCGGATCCGGCCTCCGAAATGGCGTGCGGTGGAAAAACCGGGCCGGATCCGGCCTCCGAAAGGGCGTGCCGCAGAAAAAACCGGGCCGGATCCGGCCTCCGAAAGGGCGTGCCGCGGAAAAACCGGGCCGGAAACGGCGTGCCGCGGAAAAAACCGGGCCGGATCCGGCCTCCGAACGGCGTGCCGCGGAAAAACCGGGCCGGATCCGGCCTCCGAAACGGCGTGCCGCGGAAAAACCGGGCCGGAAATGGCGTGCCGCGGAAAAACCGGGCCGGATCCGGCCTCCGAAACGGCGTGCCGCGGAAAAAACCGGGCCGGATCCGGCCTCCGAAACGGCGTGCCGCGGAAAAACAGGCCAGATCCGGCCTCCGAAACGGCGTGCCGCGGAAAAAACCGGGCCGGATCCGGCCTTCGAAACGGCGTGCGGCGGAAAAACCGGGCCGGATCCGGCCTCCGAAACGGCGTGCCGCGGAAAAAACCGGGCCGGATCCGGCCTCCGAAACGGTGTTCGGTGGAAAAACCGGGCCGGATCCGGCCTCCGAAACGGCGTGCCGCGGAAAAACCGGGCCGGATCCGGCCTCCGAAACGGACGTGCCGCGGAAAAACCGGGCCGGATCCGGCCTCCGAAACGGCGTGCGGCAGAAAAAAAACCGGGCCGGAAACGGTCGTGCCGCGGAAAAAACCGGGCCGGAAATGGCGTGCCGCGGAAAAACCGGGCCGGATCCGGCCTCCGAAACGGATACGCGTGCGGCGGAAAAAACCGGGCCGGGAAACGGCGTGCCGCGATAAAACCGGGCCAGATCCAGCCTCCGAAACGGCGTGCCGCGGAAAAACCGGGCCGGAAACGGTGTGCCGCGGAAAAACCGGGCCGGATCCGGCCTCCGAAACGGCGTGCCGCGGAAAAACCGGGCCGGATCCGGCCTCTGAAACGGCGTGCCGCGGCAAAACCGGGCCGGATCCGGCCTCCGAAACGGCGTGCCGCGGAAAAACCGGGCCGGAAACGGCCTCCGAAACGGCGTGCCGTGGAAAAACCGGGCGGATCCGGCCTCCGAAACGGCGTGCCGCGGAAAAACCGGGCCGGAAATGGCGTGCCGCGGAAAAAACCGGGCCGGATCCGGCCTCCAAAACGGCGTGCCGCGGAAAAACCGGGCCGGATCCGGCCTCCGAAACGGCGTGCCGTGGAAAAACCGGGCCGGATCCGGCCTCCAAAACGGTGTGCCGCGGAAAAAACGGGCCGGATCCGGCCTCCGAAACGGCGTGCGGCGGAACAACCGGGCCGGATCCGGCCTCCGAAACGGCGTGCGGCGGAAAAACCGGGCCGGATCCGGCCTCCGAAACGGCGTGCCGCGGAAAAACCGGGCCGGATCCGGCCTCCGAAACGGCGTGCGGCGGAAAAGGAAAAACCGGGCCGGAAATGGCGTGCCGCGGAAAAACCGGGCCGGATCCGGCCTCCGAAACGGCGTGCCGCGGAAAAACCGGGCCGGAAACGGCGTGCCGCGGAAAAACCGGGGCGGATCCGGCCTCCGAAACGGCGTGCCGCAGAAAAACCGGGCCGGATCCGGCCTCCGAAACGGCGTGCGGCGGAAAAACCGGGCCGGAAACGGCGTGCGGCGGAAAAACTGGGCCGGATCTGGCCTCCGAAACGGCGTGCGGCGGAAAAACCGGGCCGGATCCGGCCTCCGAAATGGCGTGCCGCGGAAAAACCGGGCCGGAAACGGCGTGCCGCGGAAAAACCGGGCCGGATCCGGCCTCCGAAACGGCGTGCCGCGGAAAAACCGGGCCGGATCCGGCCTCCGAAACGGCGTGCCGCGGAAAAACCGGGCCGGATCCGGCCTCCGAAACGGCGTGCCGCGGAAAAACCGGGCCGGATGCGGCCTCCGAAACGGCGTGCCGCGGAAAAAACCGGGCAGGAAACGGCGTGCCGCGGAAAACCCGGGCCGGAAACGGCGTGCCGCGGAAAAACCGGGCCGGATCCGGCCTCCGAAACGGCGTGCGGTGGAAAAACCAGGCCGGATCCTGCCTCCGAAACGGCGTGCCGCGGAAAAACCGGGCCGGAAACGGCGTGCCGCGGAAAAACCGGGGCGGATCCGGCCTCCGAAATGGCGTGCCGCGGCAAAACCGTGCCGGATCCGGCCTCCGAAACGGCGTGCCGCGGAAAAACCGGGCCGGAAACGGCGTGCGGCGGAAAAACCGGGCCGGATCCGGCCTCCGAAACGGCGTGCCGCGGAAAAACCGGGCCGGATCCGGCCTCCGAAACGGCGTGCCGCAGAAAAACCGGGCCGGATCCGGCCTCCGAAACGGCGTGCCGCGGAAAAACCGGGCCGGAAACGGCGTGCCGCGGAAAAACCGGGCCGGATCCGGCCTCCGAAACGGCGTGCCGCGGAAAAACCGGGCCGGATCCGGCCTCCGAAACGGCGTGCCGCAGAAAAACCGGGCCGGAAATGGCGTGCCGCGGAAAAACCGGGCCGGATCCGGCCTCCGAAACGGCGTGCCGCAGAAAAACCGGGCCGGATCCGGCCTCCGAAACGGCGTGCCGCGGAAAAACCGGGCCAGATCCGGCCTCCGAAACGGCGTGCCGCGGAAAAACCGGGCCGGATCCGGCCTCCGAAACGGCGTGCCACGGAAAAACCGGGCAGGATCCGGCCTCCGAAACGGCGTGCCGCGGAAAAACCGGGCCGGATCCGGCCTCCGAAACGGCGTGCCGCGGAAAAACCGGGCCGGATCCGGCCTCCGAAACGGCGTGCCGCGGAAAAACCGGGCCGGAAACGGCGTGCCGCGGAAAAACCGGGCCGGATCCGGCCTCCGAAACGGCGTGCCGCTGAAAAACCGGGCCGGATCCGGCCTCCGAAACGGCGTGCCGCGGAAAAACCGGGCCGGATCCGGCCTCCGAAACGGCGTGCCGCGGAAAAACCGGGCCGGAAATGGCGTGCCGCGGAAAAACCGGGCCGGATCCGGCCTCCGAAACGGCGTGCCGCGGAAAAACCGGGCCGGATCCGGCCTCCGAAACGGCGTGCCGCAGAAAAACCGGGCCGGAAACGGCGTGCCGCGGAAAAACCGGGCCGGATCCGGCCTCCGAAACGGCGTGCCGCGGAAAAACCGGGCCGGATCCGGCCTCCGAAACGGCGTGCCGCGGAAAAACCGGGCCGGATCCGGCCTCCGAAACGGCGTGCCGCGGAAAAACCGGGCCGGATCCGGCCTCCGAAACGGCGTGCCGCGGAAAAACCGGGCCGGAAATGGCGTGCCGCGGAAAAACCGGGCCGGATCCGGCCTCCGAAACGGCGTGCCGCGGAAAAACCGTGCCGGATCCGGCCTCCGAAACGGCGTGCCGCAGAAAAACCGGGCCGGATCCGGCCTCCGAAACGGCGTGCGGCGGAAAAACCGGGCCGGAAATGGCGTGCGGCGGAAAAATCGGGCCGGATCCGGCCTCCGAAACGGCGTGCCGCGGAAAAACCGGGCCGGATCCGGCCTCCGAAACGGCGTGCCGCGGAAAAACCGGGCCGGATCCGGCCTCCGAAACGGCGTGCCGCGGAAAAACCGGGCCGGATCCGGCCTCCGAAACGGCGTGCCGCGGAAAAACCGGGCCGGATCCGGCCTCCGAAACGGCGTGCCACGGAAAAACCGGGCCGGAAACGGCGTGCCGCGGAAAAACCGGGCCGGATCCGGCTTCCGAAACGGCGTGCCGCGGAAAAACCGGGCCGGATCCGGCCTCCGAAACGGCGTGCCGTGGAAAAACCGGGCCGGATCCGGCCTCCGAAACGGCGTGCCGCGGAAAAACCGGGCCGGAAACGGCCTCCAAAACGGCGTGCCGTGGAAAAACCGGGCCGGATCCGGCCTCTGAAACAGCGTGCCGCGGAAAAACCGGGCCGGAAATGGCGTGCCGCGGAAAAACCGGGCCGGATCCGGCCTCCGAAACGGCGTGCCGCGGAAAAACCGGGCCGGATCCGGCCTCCGAAACGGCGTGCCGCGGAAAAACCGGGCCGGATCCGGCCTCCGAAACGGCGTGCCGCGGAAAAACCGGGCCGGATCCGGCCTCCGAAACGGCGTGCCACGGAAAAACCGGGCCGGAAACGGCGTGCCGCGGAAAAACCGGGCCGGATCCGGCCTCCGAAACGGCGTGCCGCGGAAAAACCGGGCCGGATCCGGCCTCCGAAACGGCGTGCCGTGGAAAAACCGGGCCGGATCCGGCCTCCGAAACGGCGTGCCGCGGAAAAACCGGGCCGGAAACGGCCTCCAAAACGGCGTGCCGTGGAAAAACCGGGCCGGATCCGGCCTCTGAAACAGCGTGCCGCGGAAAAACCGGGCCGGAAATGGCGTGCCGCGGAAAAACCGGGCCGGATCCGGCCTCCAAAACGGCGTGCCGCGGAAAAACCGGGCCGGATCCGGCCTCCGAAACGGCGTGCCGCGGAAAAACCGGGCCGGAAATGGCGTGCCGCGGAAAAACCGTGCCGGATCCGGCCTCCGAAACGGCGTGCCGCGGAAAAACCGGGCCGGATCCGGCCTCCGAAACGGCGTGCCGCGGAAAAACCGGGCCGGATCCGGCCTCCGAAACGGCGTGCCGCGGAAAAACCGGGCCGGATCCGGCCTCCGAAAGGGCGTGCCGCGGAAAAACCGGGCCGGAAATGGCGTGCCGCGGAAAAACCGGGCCGGATCCGGCCTCCGAAACGGCGTGCCGCGGAAAAACCGGGCCGGATCCGGCCTCCGAAACGGCGTGCCGCAGAAAAACCGGGCCGGATCCGGCCTCCGAAACGGCGTGCCGCGGAAAAACCGGGCCGGAAACGGCGTGCCGCGGAAAAACCGGGCCGGATCCGGCCTCCAAAACGGCGTGCCGTGGAAAAACCGGGCCGGATCCGGCCTCCGAAACGGCGTGCCGCGGGAAAACCGGGCCGGATCCGGCCTCCGAAACGGCGTGCGGCGGAAAAACCGGGCCGGATCCGGCCTCCGAAATGGCGTGCCGCGGAAAAACCGGGCCGGATCCGGCCTCCGAAACGGCGTGCCGCAGAAAAACCGGGCCGGATCCGGCCTCCGAAACGGCGTGCCGCGGAAAAACCGGGCCGGAAACGGCGTGCCGTGGAAAAACCGGGCCGGAAATAGCGTGCCGCGGAAAAACCGGGCCGGATCCGACCTCCGAAACGGCGTGCGGCGGAAAAACCGGGCCGGAAACGGCGTGCCGCGGAAAAACCGGGCCGGATCCGGCCTCCGAAACGGCGTGCCGCGGAAAAACCGGGCCGGATCCCGCCTCCGAAACGGCGTGCGGCGGAAAAACCGGGCCGGATCCGGCCTCCGAAACGGCGTGCCGCGGCAAAACCGGGCCGGATCCGGCCTCCGAAATGGCGTGCCGCGGAAAAACCGGGCCGGAAACGGCCTCCGAAACGGCGTGCCGTGGTAAAACCGGGCTGGATCCGGCCTCCGAAACGGCGTGCCGCGGAAAAACCGGGCCGGAAACGGCGTGCCGCGGAAAAACCGGGCCGGATCCGGCCTCCAAAACGGCGTGCCGTGGAAAAACCGGGCCGGATCCGGCCTCCGAAACGGCGTGCCGCGGGAAAACCGGGCCGGATCCGGCCTCCGAAACGGCGTGCGGCGGAAAAACCGGGCCGGATCCGGCCTCCGAAACGGCGTGCGGCGGAAAAACCGGGCCGGGTCCGGCCTCCGAAACGGCGTGCGGCGGAAAAACCGGGCCGGATCCGGCCTCCGAAACGGCGTGCCGCGGAAAAACCGGGCCGGAAATGGCGTGCCGCGGAAAAACCGGGCCGGATCCGGCCTCCGAAACGGCGTGCCGCGGAAAAACCGGGCCGGAAATGGCGTGCCGCGGAAAAACCGGGCCGGCTCCGACCTCCGAAACGGCGTGCCGCAGAAAAACCGGGCCGGATCCGGCCTCCAAAACGGCGTGCCGCGGAAAAACCGGGCCGGATCCGGCCTCCGAAACGGCGTGCCGCGGAAAAACCGGGCCGGATCCGGCCTCCGAAAGGGCGTGCGGCGGAAAAACTGGGCCGAATCCGGCCTCCGAAACGGCGTGCGGCGGAAAAACCGGGCCGGATCCGGCCTCCGAAACGGCGTGCGGTGGAAAAACCGGGCCGGATCCGGCCTCCGAAACGGCGTGCCGCGGAAAAACCGGGCCGGAAACGGCGTGCCGCGGAAAAACCGGGCCGGATCCGGCCTCCGAAACGGCGTGCCGCGGAAAAACCGGGCCGGATCCGGCCTCCGAAACGGCGTGCCGCGGAAAAACCGGGCCGGATCCGGCCTCCGAAACGGCGTGCCGCGGAAAAACCGGGCCGGATCCGGCCTCCGAAACGGCGTGCCGCGGAAAAACCGGGCAGGAAACGGCGTGCCGCGGAAAACCCGGGCCGGAAACGGCGTGCCGCGGAAAAACCGGGCCGGATCCGGCCTCCGAAACGGCGTGCGGTGGAAAAACCAGGCCGGATCCGGCCTCTGAAACGGCGTGCCGCGGAAAAACCGGGCCGGAAACGGCATGCCGCGGAAAAACCGGGCCGGATCCGGCCTCCGAAACGGCGTGCCGCGGAAAAACCGGGCCGGAAATGGCGGCCTCCGAAACGGCGTGCCGCGGAAAAACCGGGCCGGAAACGGCGTGCCGCGGAAAAACCGGGGCGGATCCGGCCTCCGAAACGGCGTGCCGCGGAAAAACCGGGCCGGATCCGGCCTCCGAAACGGCGTGCGGCGGCAAAACCGGGCCGGAAATGGCGTGCTGCGGAAAAACCGGGCCGGATCCGGCCTCCGAAACGGCGTGCCGTGGAAAAACCGGGCCGGATCCGGCCTCCGAAACGGCGTGCCGCGGAAAAACTGGGCCGGATCCGGCCTCCGAAACGGTGTGCCGCGGAAAAACCGGGCCGGATCCGGCCTCCGAAACGGCGTGCCGCAGAAAAACCGGGCCGGATCCGGCCTCCGAAACGGCGTGCCGCGGAAAAACCGGGCCGGATCCGGCCTCCGAAACGGCGTGCCGCGGAAAAACCGGGCCGGAAACGGCGTGCCGCGGAAAAACCGGGCCGGATCCGGCCTCCGAAACGGCGTGCCGCGGAAAAACCGGGCCGGAAATGGCGTGCCGCGGAAAAACCGGGCCGGATCCGGCCTCCGAAACGGCGTGCCGCAGAAAAACTGGGCCGGATCCGGCCTCCGAAACGGCGTGCCGCGGAAAAACCGGGCCGGATCCGGCCTCCGAAACGGCGTGCGGCGGAAAAATCGGGCCGGATCCGGCCTCCGAAACGGCGTGCGGTGGAAAAACCGGGCCGGATCCGGCCTCCGAAACGGCGTGCCGCGGAAAAACCGGGCCGGAAACGGCGTGCCGCGGAAAAACCGGGCCGGATCCGGCCTCCGAAACGGCGTGCCGCGGAAAAACCGGGCCGGATCCGGCCTCCAAAACGGCGTGCCGCGGAAAAACCGGGCCGGATCCGGCCTCCGAAACGGCGTGCCGCAGAAAAACCGGGCCGGATCCGGCCTCCGAAACGGCGTGCGGCGGAAAAACCGGGCCGGAAATGGCGTGCCGCAGAAAAACCGGGCCGGATCCGGCCTCCGAAACGGCGTGCCGCGGAAAAACCGGGCCGGATCCGGCCTCCGAAACGGCGTGCCGCGGAAAAACCGGGCCGGATCCGGCCTCCGAAAGGGCGTGCACCGGAAAAACCGGGCCGGATCCGGCCTCCGAAACGGCGTGCCGCGGAAAAACCGGGCCGGATCCGGCCTCCGAAACGGCGTGCCACGGAAAAACCGGGCCGGAAACGGCGTGCCGCGGCAAAACCGGGCCGGATCCGGCCTCCGAAACGGCGTGCCGCGGCAAAACCGGGCCGGATCCGGCCTCCGAAACGGCGTGCCGCGGAAAAACCGGGCCAGATCCGGCCTCTGAAACGGCGTGCCGCGGAAAAACCGGGCCGGATCCGGCCTCCGAAACGGCGTGCCGCGGAAAAACCGGGCCGGATCCGGCCTCCGAAACAGCGTGCCGCGGAAAAACCGGGCCGGAAATGGCGTGCCGCGGAAAAACCGTGCCGGATCCGGCCTCCGAAACGGCGTGCCGCGGAAAAACCGGGCCGGATCCGGCCTCCGAAACGGCGTGCCGCGGAAAAACCGGGCCGGAAATGGCGTGCCGCGGAAAAACCGTGCCGGATCCGGCCTCCGAAACGGCGTGCCGTGGCAAAACCGGGCCGGATCCGGCCTCCGAAACGGCGTGCCGCGGAAAAACCGGGCCGGATCCGGCCTCCGAAACGGCGTGCCGCGGAAAAACCGGGCCGGATCCGGCCTCCGAAACGGCGTGCCGCGGAAAAACCGGGCCGGATCCGGCCTCCGAAACGGCGTGCCGCGGAAAAACCGGGCCGGATCCGGCCTCCGAAACGGCGTGCCGCAGAAAAACCGGGCCGGATCCGGCCTCCGAAACGGCGTGCCGCGGAAAAACCGGGCCGGAAACGGCGTGCCGTGGAAAAACCGGGCCGGAAATGGCGTGCCGCGGAAAAACCGGGCCGGATCCGACCTCCGAAATGGCGTGCGGCGGAAAAACCGGGCCGGAAACGGCGTGCCGCAGAAAAACCGGGCCAGATCCGGCCTCCGAAACGGCGTGCCGCGGAAAAACCGGGCCGGATCCCGCCTCCGAAACGGCGTGCCGCAGAAAAACCGGGCCGGATCCGGCCTCCGAAACGGCGTGCCGCGGCAAAACCGGGCCGGATCCGGCCTCCGAAATGGCGTGCCGCGGAAAAACCGGGCCGGAAACGGCCTCCGAAACGGCGTGCCGCGGAAAAACCGGGCCGGATCCGGCCTCCGAAACGGCGTGCCGCGGAAAAACCGGGCCGGAAACGGCGTGCCGCGGAAAAACCGGGCCGGATCCGGCCTCCAAAACGGCGTGCCGTGGAAAAACCGGGCCGGATCCGGCCTCCGAAACGGCGTGCCGCGGAAAAACCGGGCCGGATCCGGCCTCCGAAACGGCGTGCCGCGGAAAAACCGGGCCGGATCCGGCCTCCGAAACGGCGTGCCGCGGAAAAACCGGGCCGGATCTGGCCTCCGAAACGGCGTGCCGCGGAAAAACCGGGCCGGAAATGGCGTGCCGCGGAAAAACCGGGCCGGATCCGGCCTCCGAAACGGCGTGCCGCGGAAAAACCGGGCCGGAAATGGCGTGCCGCGGAAAAACCGGGCCGGCTCCGGCCTCCGAAACGGCGTGCCGCAGAAAAACCGGGCCGGATCCGGCCTCCGAAACGGCGTGCCGCGGAAAAACCGGGCCGGATCCGGCCTCCGAAACGGCGTGCCGCGGAAAAACCGGGCCGGATCCGGCCTCCGAAAGGGCGTGTGGCGGAAAAACTGGGCCGAATCCGGCCTCTGAAACGGCGTGCGGCGGAAAAACCGGGCCGGATCCGGCCTCCGAAACGGCGTGCGGTGGAAAAACCGGGCCGGATCCGGCCTCCGAAACGGCGTGCCGCGGAAAAACCGGGCCGGAAACGGCGTGCCGCGGAAAAACCGGGCCGGATCCGGCCTCCGAAACGGCGTGCCGCGGAAAAACCGGGCCGGATCCGGCCTCCGAAACGGCGTGCCGCGGAAAAAACCGGGCCGGATCCGGCCTCCGAAACGGCGTGCCGCGGAAAAACCGGGCAGGAAACGGCGTGCCGCGGAAAACCCGGGCCGGAAACGGCGTGCCGCGGAAAAACCGGGCCGGATCCGGCCTCCGAAACGGCGTGCGGTGGAAAAACCAGGCCGGATCCGGCCTCTGAAACGGCGTGCCGCGGAAAAACCGGGCCGGAAACGGCATGCCGCGGAAAAACCGGGCCGGACCGGCCTCCGAAACGGCGTGCCGCGGAAAAACCGGGCCGGAAATGGCGGCCTCCGAAACGGCGTGCCGCGGAAAAACCGGGCCGGAAACGGCGTGCCGCGGAAAAACCGGGGCGGATCCGGCCTCCGAAACGGCGTGCCGCGGAAAAACCGGGCCGGATCCGGCCTCCGAAACGGCGTGCCGCGGAAAAACCGGGCCGGAAATGGCGTGCCGCGGAAAAACCGGGCCGGATCCGGCCTCCGAAACGGCGTGCCGTGGAAAAACCGGGCCGGATCCGGCCTCCGAAACGGCGTGCCGCGGAAAAACTGGGCCGGATCCGGCCTCCGAAACGGTGTGCCGCGGAAAAACCGGGCCGGATCCGGCCTCCGAAACGGCGTGCGGCGGATAAACCGGGCCGGATCCGGCCTCCGAAACGGCGTGCCGCGGAAAAAACCGGGCCGGAAACGGCGTGCCGCGGAAAAACCGGGGCGGATCCGGCCTCCGAAACGGCGTGCCGCGGAAAAAACCGGGCCGGATCCGGCCTCCGAAACGGCGTGCCGCGGAAAAACCGGGCCGGAAACGGCGTGCCGTGGAAAAACCGGGCCGGAAATGGCGTGCCGCGGAAAAACCGGGCCGGATCCGACCTCCGAAACGGCGTGCGGCGGAAAAACCGGGCCGGAAACGGCGTGCCGCGGAAAAACCGGGCCAGATCCGGCCTCCGAAACGGCGTGCCGCGGAAAAACCGGGCCGGATCCCGCCTCCGAAACGGCGTGCGGCGGAAAAACCGGGCCGGATCCGGCCTCCGAAACGGCGTGCGGCGGAAAAACCGGGCCGGATCCGGCCTCCGAAACGGCGTGCCGCGGAAAAACCGGGCCGGATCCGGCCTCCGAAACGGCGTGCCGCGGAAAAACCGGGCCGGAAACGGCGTGCGGCGGAAAAACCGGGCCGGATCCGGCCTCCGAAACGGCGTGCCGCGGAAAAACCGGGCCGGATCCGGCCTCCGAAACGGCGTGCCGCGGCAAAACCGGGCCGGATCCGGCCTCCGAAACGGCATGCCGCGGAAAAAACCGGGCCGGAAACGGCGTGCCGCGGAAAAACCGGGCCGGATCCGGCCTCCGAAACGGCGTGCCGCGGAAAAACCGGGCCGGAAATGGCGTGCCGCGGAAAAACCGGGCCGGATCCGGCCTCCGAAACAGAGTGCCGCAGAAAAACCGGGCCGGATCCGGCCTCCGAAACGGCGTGCCGTGGAAAAACCGGGCCAGATCCGGCCTCCGAAACGGCGTGCCGCGGAAAAACCGGGCCGGATCCGGCCTCCGAAACGGCGTGCTGCGGAAAAACCGGGCCGGATCCGGCCTCCGAAACGGCGTGCCGCGGAAAAACCGGACCGGATCCGGCCTCCGAAACGGCGTGCGGCGGAAAAACCGGGCCGGATCCGGCCTCCGAAACGGCGTGCGGTGGAAAAACCGGGCCGGATCCGACCTCCGAAACGGCGTGCGGCGGAAAAACCGGGCCGGAAACGGCGTGCCGCGGAAAAACCGGGCCGGATCCGGCCTCCGAAACGGCGTGCCGCGGAAAAACCGGGCCGGATCCGGCCTCCGAAACGGCGTGCCGCGGAAAAACCGGGCCGGAAACGGCGTGCCGTGGAAAAACCGGGCCGGAAACGGCGTGCCGCGGAAAAACCGGGCCGGATCCGACCTCCGAAACGGCGTGCGGCGGAAAAACCGGGCCGGAAACGGCGTGCCGCGGAAAAACCGGGCCAGATCCGGCCTCCGAAACGGCGTGCCGCGGAAAAACCGGGCCGGATCCCGCCTCCGAAACGGCGTGCGGCGGAAAAACCGGGCCGGATCCGGCCTCCGAAACGGCGTGCGGCGGAAAAACCGGGCCGGATCCGGCCTCCGAAACGGCGTGCCGCGGCAAAACCGGGCCGGATCCGGCCTCCGAAACGGCGTGCCGCGGAAAAACCGGGCCGGAAACGGCGTGCGGCGGAAAAACCGGGCCGGATCCGGCCTCCGAAACGGCGTGCGGCGGAAAAACCGGGCCGGATCCGGCCTCCGAAACGGCGTGCCGCGGCAAAACCGGGCCGGATCCGGCCTCCGAAACGGCATGCCGCGGAAAAACCGGGCCGGAAACGGCGTGCCGCGGAAAATCCGGGCCGGATCCGGCCTCCGAAACGGCGTGCCGCGGAAAAACCGGGCCGGAAATGGCGTGCCGCGGAAAAACCGGGCTGGATCCGGCCTCCGAAACAGAGTGCCGCAGAAAAACCGGGCCGGATCCGGCCTCCGAAACGGCGTGCCGCGGAAAAACCGGGCCAGATCCGGCCTCCGAAACGGCGTGCCGCGGAAAAACCGGGCCGGATCCGGCCTCCGAAACGGCGTGCTGCGGAAAAACCGGGCCGGATCCGGCCTCCGAAACGGCGTGCCGCGGAAAAACCGGACCGGATCCGGCCTCCGAAACGGCGTGCGGCGGAAAAACCGGGCCGGATCCGGCCTCCGAAACGGCGTGCCGCGGAAAAAACCGGGCCGGATCCGACCTCCGAAACGGCGTGCGGCGGAAAAACCGGGCCGGAAACGGCGTGCCGCGGAAAAACCGGGCCAGATCCGGCCTCCGAAACGGCGTGCCGCGGAAAAAACCGGGCCGGATCCGGCCTCCGAAACGGCGTGCTGCGGAAAAACCGGGCCGGATCCGGCCTCCGAAACGGCGTGCCGCGGAAAAACCGGACCGGATCCGGCCTCCGAAACGGCGTGCGGCGGAAAAACCGGGCCGGATCCGGCCTCCGAAACGGCGTGCCGCGGAAAAACCGGGCCGGATCCGACCTCCGAAATGGCGTGCCGCGGAAAAACCGGGCCGGATCCGACCTCCGAAACGGCGTGCGGCGGAAAAACCGGGCCGGAAACGGCGTGCCGCGGAAAAAACCGGGCCAGATCCGGCCTCCGAAACGGCGTGCCGCGGAAAAACCGGGCCGGATCCCGCCTCCGAAACGGCGTGCGGCGGAAAAACCGGGCCGGATCCGGCCTCCGAAACGGCGTGCGGCGGAAAAACCGGGCCGGATCCGGCCTCCGAAACGGCGTGCCGCGGAAAAACCGGGCCGGATCCGGCCTCCGAAACGGCGTGCCGCGGAAAAACCGGGCCGGAAACGGCGTGCGGCGGAAAAACCGGGCCGGATCCGGCCTCCGAAACGGCGTGCCGCGGAAAAACCGGGCCGGATCCGGCCTCCGAAACGGCGTGCCGCGGCAAAACCGGGCCGGATCCGGCCTCCGAAACGGCATGCCGCGGAAAAACCGGGCCGGAAACGGCGTGCCGCGGAAAAACCGGGCCGGATCCGGCCTCCGAAACGGCGTGCCGCGGAAAAACCGGGCCGGAAATGGCGTGCCGCGGAAAAACCGGGCCGGATCCGGCCTCCGAAACAGAGTGCCGCAGAAAAACCGGGCCGGATCCGGCCTCCGAAACGGCGTGCCGTGGAAAAACCGGGCCAGATCCGGCCTCCGAAACGGCGTGCCGCGGAAAAACCGGGCCGGATCCGGCCTCCGAAACGGCGTGCTGCGGAAAAACCGGGCCGGATCCGGCCTCCGAAACGGCGTGCCGCGGAAAAACCGGACCGGATCCGGCCTCCGAAACGGCGTGCGGCGGAAAAACCGGGCCGGATCCGGCCTCCGAAACGGCGTGCGGTGGAAAAACCGGGCCGGATCCGACCTCCGAAACGGCGTGCGGCGGAAAAAACCGGGCCGGAAACGGCGTGCCGCGGAAAAACCGGGCCGGATCCGGCCTCCGAAACGGCGTGCCGCGGAAAAACCGGGCCGGATCCGGCCTCCGAAACGGCGTGCCGCGGAAAAACCGGGCCGGAAACGGCGTGCCGTGGAAAAACCGGGCCGGAAACGGCGTGCCGCGGAAAAACCGGGCCGGATCCGACCTCCGAAACGGCGTGCGGCGGAAAAACCGGGCCGGAAACGGCGTGCCGCGGAAAAACCGGGCCAGATCCGGCCTCCGAAACGGCGTGCCGCGGAAAAACCGGGCCGGATCCCGCCTCCGAAACGGCGTGCGGCGGAAAAACCGGGCCGGATCCGGCCTCCGAAACGGCGTGCGGCGGAAAAACCGGGCCGGATCCGGCCTCCGAAACGGCGTGCCGCGGCAAAACCGGGCCGGATCCGGCCTCCGAAACGGCGTGCCGCGGAAAAACCGGGCCGGAAACGGCGTGCGGCGGAAAAACCGGGCCGGATCCGGCCTCCGAAACGGCGTGCGGCGGAAAAACCGGGCCGGATCCGGCCTCCGAAACGGCGTGCCGCGGCAAAACCGGGCCGGATCCGGCCTCCGAAACGGCATGCCGCGGAAAAACCGGGCCGGAAACGGCGTGCCGCGGAAAATCCGGGCCGGATCCGGCCTCCGAAACGGCGTGCCGCGGAAAAACCGGGCCGGAAATGGCGTGCCGCGGAAAAACCGGGCTGGATCCGGCCTCCGAAACAGAGTGCCGCAGAAAAACCGGGCCGGATCCGGCCTCCGAAACGGCGTGCCGCGGAAAAACCGGGCCAGATCCGGCCTCCGAAACGGCGTGCCGCGGAAAAACCGGGCCGGATCCGGCCTCCGAAACGGCGTGCTGCGGAAAAACCGGGCCGGATCCGGCCTCCGAAACGGCGTGCCGCGGAAAAACCGGACCGGATCCGGCCTCCGAAACGGCGTGCGGCGGAAAAACCGGGCCGGATCCGGCCTCCGAAACGGCGTGCCGCGGAAAAACCGGGCCGGATCCGACCTCCGAAACGGCGTGCGGCGGAAAAAACCGGGCCGGAAACGGCGTGCCGCGGAAAAACCGGGCCGGATCCGGCCTCCGAAACGGCGTGCCGCGGAAAAACCGGGCCGGATCCGGCCTCCGAAACGGCGTGCGGCGGAAAAAACCGGGCCGGAAATGGCGTGCCGCGGAAAAACCGGGCCGGATCCGGCCTCCGAAACGGCGTGCCGCGGAAAAACCGGGCCGGAAATGGCGTGCCGCGGAAAAACCGGGCCGGATCCGGCCTCCGAAAGGGCGTGCGGTGGAAAAACTGGGCCGAATCCGGCCTCCGAAACGGCGTGCGGCGGAAAAACCGGGCCGGATCCGGCCTCCGAAACGGCGTGCCGTGGAAAAACTGGGCCGGATCCGGCCTCCGAAACGGCGTGCCGCGGAAAAACCGGGCCGGAAACGGCGTGCCGCGGAAAAACCGGGCCGGATCCGGCCTCCGAAACGGCGTGCCGCGGAAAAACCGGGCCGGATCCGGCCTCCGAAACGGCGTGCCGCGGAAAAACCGGGCCGGATCCGGCCTCCGAAACGGCGTGCCGCGGAAAAACCGGGCCGGATCCGGCCTCCGAAACGGCGTGCCGCGGAAAAACCGGGCAGGAAACGGCGTGCCGCGGAAAACCCGGGCCGGAAACGGCGTGCCGCGGAAAAACCGGGCCGGATCCGGCCTCCGAAACGGCGTGCCGCGGAAAAACCGGGCCGGAAATGGCGGCCTCCGAAACGGCGTGCCGCGGAAAAACCGGGCCGGAAACGGCGTGCCGCGGAAAAAACCGGGGCGGATCCGGCCTCCGAAACGGCGTGCCGCGGAAAAAACCGGGCCGGATCCGGCCTCCGAAACGGCGTGCCGCGGAAAAACCGGGCCGGAAATGGCGTGCCGCGGAAAAACCGGGCCGGATCCGGCCTCCGAAACGGCGTGCCGTGGAAAAACCGGGCCGGATCCGGCCTCCGAAACGGCGTGCCGCGGAAAAACTGGGCCGGATCCGGCCTCCGAAACAGTGTGCCGCGGAAAAACCGGGCCGGATCCGGCCTCCGAAACGGCGTGCGGCGGATAAACCGGGCCGGATCCGGCCTCCGAAACGGCGTGCCGCGGAAAAACCGGGCCGGAAATGGCGTGCCGCGGCAAAACCGGGCCGGATCCGGCCTCCGAAACGGCGTGCCGCGGAAAAACCGGGCCGGATCCGGCCTCCGAAACGGCGTGCCGCGGAAAAACCGGGCCAGATCCGGCCTCCGAAACGGCGTGCCGCGGAAAAACCGGGCCGGATCCGGCCTCCGAAACGGCGTGCTGCGGAAAAACCGGGCCGGATCCGGCCTCCGAAACGGCGTGCCGCGGAAAAACCGGACCGGATCCGGCCTCCGAAACGGCGTGCCGCGGAAAAACCGGGCCGGATCCGGCCTCCGAAACGGCGTGCGGTGGAAAAACCGGGCCGGATCCGACCTCCGAAACGGCGTGCGGCGGAAAAACCGGGCCGGAAACGGCGTGCCGCGGAAAAACCGGGGCGGATCCGGCCTCCGAAACGGCGTGCCGCGGAAAAACCGGGCCGGATCCGGCCTCCGAAACGGCGTGCGGCGGAAAAACCGGGCCGGAAATGGCGTGCCGCGGAAAAACCGGGCCGGATCCGGCCTCCGAAACGGCGTGCCGCGGAAAAACCGGGCCGGAAATGGCGTGCCGCGGAAAAACCGGGCCGGATCCGGCCTCCGAAACGGCGTGCCGCGGAAAAACCGGGCCGGATCCGGCCTCCGAAAGGGCGTGCCGCGGAAAAACCGGGCCGGATCCGGCCTCCGAAACGGCGTGCCGTGGAAAAACCGGGCCGGATCCGGCCTCCGAAACGGCGTGCCGCGGAAAAACCGGGCCGGAAACGGCGTGCCGCGGAAAAACCAGGCCGGATCCGGCCTCCGAAACGGCGTGCCGCGGAAAAACCGGGCCTGATCCGGCCTCCGAAACGGCGTGCCGCGGAAAAACCGGGCCGGATCCGGCCTCCGAAACGGCGTGCCGCGGAAAAACCGGGCCGGATCCGGCCTCCAAAACGGCGTGCGGTGGAAAAACCGGGCCGGAAACGGCGTGCCGCGGAAAAACCGGGCCGGAAATGGCGTGCCGCTGAAAAACCGGGCCGGATCCGGCCTCCGAATGGGCGTGCGGCGGAAAAACCGGGCCGGATCCGGCCTCCGAAACGGCGTGCGGTGGAAAAACCGGGCCGGATCCGGCCTCCGAAACGGCGTGCCGCGGAAAAAACCGGGCCGGAAACGGCGTGCCGCGGAAAAAACCGGGCCGGATCCGGCCTCCGAAACGGCGTGCCGCGGAAAAAACCGGGCCGGATCCAGCCTCCAAAACGGCGTGCCGCGGAAAAACCGGGCCGGATCCGGCCTCCGAAACGGCGTGCCGCGGAAAAACCAGGCCGGAAATGGCGTGCCGTGGAAAAACCGGGCCGGATCCGGCCTCCAAAACGGCGTGCCGCGGAAAAACCGGGCCGGATCCGGCCTCCGAAACGGCGTGCCGCGGAAAAAACCGGGCCGGAAATGGCGTGCCGCGGAAAAACCGGGCCGGATCCGGCCTCCGAAACGGCGTGCCGCGGAAAAACCGGGCCGGATCCGGCCTCCGAAACGGCGTGCCGCGGAAAAACCGGGCCGGATCCGGCCTCCGAAACGGCGTGCGGCAGAAAAACCGGGCCGGAAACGGCGTGCCGCGGAAAAACCGGGCCGGAAATGGCGTGCCGCGGAAAAACCGGGCCGGATCCGGCCTCCGAAAGGGCGTGCCGCGGAAAAACCGGGCCGGAAACGGCGTGCCGCAATAAAACCGGGCCAGATCCGGCCTCCGAAACGGCGTGCCGCGGAAAAAACCGGGCCGGAAACGGCGTGCCGCGGAAAAACCGGGCCGGATCCGGCCTCCGAAAGGGCGTGCCGCGGAAAAACCGGGCTGGATCCGGCCTCCGAAACGGCGTGCCGCGGAAAAACCGGGCCGGATCCGGCCTCCGAAACGGCGTGCCGCGGAAAAAACCGGGCCGGAAACGGCCTCCGAAACGGCGTGCCGCGGAAAAACCGGGCCGGATCCGGCCTCCGAAACGGCGTGCGGCGGCAAAACCGGGCCGGAAATGGCGTGCTGCGGAAAAACCGGGCCGGATCCGGCCTCCGAAACGGCGTGCCGTGGAAAAACCGGGCCGGATCCGGCCTCCGAAACGGCGTGCCGCGGAAAAACTGGGCCGGATCCGGCCTCCGAAACGGTGTGCCGCGGAAAAACCGGGCCGGATCCGGCCTCCGAAACGGCGTGCCGCAGAAAAACCGGGCCGGATCCGGCCTCCGAAACGGCGTGCCGCGGAAAAACCGGGCCGGATCCGGCCTCCGAAACGGCGTGCCGCGGAAAAACCGGGCCGGAAATGGCGTGCCGCGGAAAAAACCGGGCCGGATCCGGCCTCCGAAACGGCGTGCCGCGGAAAAACCGGGCCGGATCCGGCCTCCGAAACGGCGTGCCGCAGAAAAACCGGGCCGGAAACGGCGTGCCGCGGAAAAAACCGGGCCGGATCCGGCCTCCGAAACGGCGTGCCGCGGCAAAACCGGGCCGGATCCGGCCTCCGAAACGGCGTGCCGCGGAAAAACCGGGCCGGAAACGGCGTGCCGCGGAAAAAACCGGGCCGGATCCGGCCTCCGAAACGGCGTGCCGCGGAAAAACCGGGCCGGAAATGGCGTGCCGCGGAAAAACCGGGCCGGATCCGGCCTCCGAAACGGCGTGCCGCAGAAAAACTGGGCCGGATCCGGCCTCCGAAACGGCGTGCCGCGGAAAAACCGGGCCGGATCCGGCCTCCGAAACGGCGTGCGGCGGAAAAACCGGGCCGAATCCGGCCTCCGAAACGGCGTGCGGCGGAAAAATCGGGCCGGATCCGGCCTCCGAAACGGCGTGCGGTGGAAAAACCGGGCCGGATCCGGCCTCCGAAACGGCGTGCCGCGGAAAAACCGGGCCGGAAACGGCGTGCCGCGGAAAAACCGGGCCGGATCCGGCCTCCGAAACGGCGTGCCGCGGAAAAACCGGGCCGGATCCGGCCTCCAAAACGGCGTGCCGCGGAAAAACCGGGCCGGATCCGGCCTCCGAAACGGCGTGCCGCAGAAAAACCGGGCCGGATCCGGCCTCCGAAACGGCGTGCGGCGGAAAAACCGGGCCGGAAATGGCGTGCCGCAGAAAAACCGGGCCGGATCCGGCCTCCGAAACGGCGTGCCGCGGAAAAACCGGGCCGGATCCGGCCTCCGAAACGGCGTGCCGCGGAAAAACCGGGCCGGATCCGGCCTCCGAAAGGGCGTGCACCGGAAAAACCGGGCCGGATCCGGCCTCCGAAACGGCGTGCCGCGGAAAAACCGGGCCGGATCCGGCCTCCGAAACGGCGTGCCGCGGAAAAACCGGGCCGGAAACGGCGTGCCGCGGAAAAACCGGGCCGGATCCGGCCTCCGAAACGGCGTGCCGCGGCAAAACCGGGCCGGATCCGGCCTCCGAAACAGCGTGCCGCGGAAAAACCGGGCCGGATCCGGCCTCCGAAACGGCGTGCCGCGGAAAAACCGGGCCGGATCCGGCCTCCGAAACGGCGTGCCGCGGAAAAACCGGGCCGGATCCGGCCTCCGAAACAGCGTGCCGCGGAAAAACCGGGCCGGAAATGGCGTGCCGCGGAAAAACCGGGCCGGATCCGGCCTCCGAAACGGCGTGCCGCGGAAAAACCGGGCCGGATCCGGCCTCCGAAACGGCGTGCCGCGGAAAAAACCGGGCCGGAAACGGCGTGCCGCGGAAAAACCGGGCCGGATCCGGCCTCCGAAACGGCGTGCCGCGGAAAAACCGGGCCGGATCCGGCCTCCGAAACGGCGTGCCGCGGAAAAAACCGGGCCGGATCCGGCCTCCGAAACGGCGTGCCGCGGAAAAACCGGGCCGGATCCGGCCTCCGAAACGGCGTGCCGCGGAAAAAACCGGGCCGGAAACGGCGTGCCGTGGAAAAACCAGGCCGGAAATGGCGTGCCGCGGAAAAACCGGGCCGGATCCGACCTCCGAAACGGCGTGCGGCGGAAAAAACCGGGCCGGAAACGGCGTGCCGCAGAAAAACCGGGCCAGATCCGGCCTCCGAAACGGCGTGCCGCGGAAAAACCGGGCCGGATCCCGCCTCCGAAACGGCGTGCCGCAGAAAAACCGGGCCGGATCCGGCCTCCGAAACGGCGTGCCGCGGCAAAACCGGGCCGGATCCGGCCTCCGAAATGGCGTGCCGCGGAAAAACCGGGCCGGAAACGGCCTCCGAAACGGCGTGCCGCGGAAAAAACCGGGCCGGATGCGGCCCTCCGAAACGGCGTGCCGCGGCAAAACCGGGCCGGATCCGGCCTCCGAAACGGCATGCCGCGGAAAAAACCGGGCCGGAAACGGCGTGCCGCGGAAAAACCGGGCCGGATCCGGCCTCCGAAACGGCGTGCCGCGGAAAAAACCGGGCCGGAAATGGCGTGCCGCAGAAAAACCGGGCCGGATCCGGCCTCCGAAACAGAGTGCCGCAGAAAAACCGGGCCGGATCCGGCCTCCGAAACAACGGCGTGCCGCGGAAAAACCGGGCCGGAAACGGCGTGCCGCGGAAAAACCAGGCCGGATCCGGCCTCCGAAACGGCGTGCCGCGGAAAAACCGGGCCTGATCCGGCCTCCGAAACGGCGTGCCGCGGAAAAACCGGGCCGGATCCGGCCTCCGAAACGGCGTGCCGCGGAAAAAACCGGGCCGGATCCGGCCTCCAAAACGGCGTGCGGTGGAAAAACCGGGCCGGAAACGGCGTGCCGCGGAAAAACCGGGCCGGAAATGGCGTGCCGCTGAAAAACCGGGCCGGATCCGGCCTCCGAATGGGCGTGCGGCGGAAAAACCGGGCCGGATCCGGCCTCCGAAACGGCGTGCGGTGGAAAAACCGGGCCGGATCCGGCCTCCGAAACGGCGTGCCGCGGAAAAACCGGGCCGGAAACGGCGTGCCGCGGAAAAACCGGGCCGGATCCGGCCTCCGAAACGGCGTGCCGCGGAAAAACCGGGCCGGATCCAGCCTCCAAAACGGCGTGCCGCGGAAAAACCGGGCCGGATCCGGCCTCCGAAACGGCGTGCCGCGGAAAAACCGGGCCGGAAATGGCGTGCCGTGGAAAAACCGGGCCGGATCCGGCCTCCAAAACGGCGTGCCGCGGAAAAACCGGGCCGGATCCGGCCTCCGAAACGGCGTGCCGCGGAAAAACCGGGCCGGAAATGGCGTGCCGCGGAAAAACCGGGCCGGATCCGGCCTCCGAAACGGCGTGCCGCGGAAAAACCGGGCCGGATCCGGCCTCCGAAACGGCGTGCCGCGGAAAAACCGGGCCGGATCCGGCCTCCGAAACGGCGTGCGGCAGAAAAACCGGGCCGGAAACGGCGTGCCGCGGAAAAACCGGGCCGGAAATGGCGTGCCGCGGAAAAACCGGGCCGGATCCGGCCTCCGAAACGGCGTGCGGCGGAAAAACCGGGCCGGAAACGGCGTGCCGCAATAAAACCGGGCCAGATCCGGCCTCCGAAACGGCGTGCCGCGGAAAAACCGGGCCGGAAACGGCGTGCCGCGGAAAAACCGGGCCGGATCCGGCCTCCGAAAGGGCGTGCCGCGGAAAAACCGGGCTGGATCCGGCCTCCGAAACGGCGTGCCGCGGAAAAACCGGGCCGGATCCGGCCTCCGAAACGGCGTGCCGCGGAAAAACCGGGCCGGAAACGGCCTCCGAAACGGCGTGCCGCGGAAAAACCGGGCCGGATCCGGCCTCCGAAACGGCGTGCGGCGGCAAAACCGGGCCGGAAATGGCGTGCTGCGGAAAAACCGGGCCGGATCCGGCCTCCGAAACGGCGTGCCGTGGAAAAACCGGGCCGGATCCGGCCTCCGAAACGGCGTGCCGCGGAAAAACTGGGCCGGATCCGGCCTCCGAAACGGTGTGCCGCGGAAAAACCGGGCCGGATCCGGCCTCCGAAACGGCGTGCCGCAGAAAAACCGGGCCGGATCCGGCCTCCGAAACGGCGTGCCGCGGAAAAACCGGGCCGGATCCGGCCTCCGAAACGGCGTGCCGCGGAAAAACCGGGCCGGAAATGGCGTGCCGCGGAAAAACCGGGCCGGATCCGGCCTCCGAAACGGCGTGCCGCGGAAAAACCGGGCCGGATCCGGCCTCCGAAACAGCGTGCCGCGGAAAAAACCGGGCCGGAAATGGCGTGCCGCGGAAAAACCGGGCCGGATCCGGCCTCCGAAACGGCGTGCCGCGGAAAAACCGGGCCGGATCCGGCCTCCGAAACGGCGTGCCGCGGAAAAACCGGGCCGGAAACGGCGTGCCGCGGAAAAACCGGGCCGGATCCGGCCTCCGAAACGGCGTGCCGCGGAAAAACCGGGCCGGATCCGGCCTCCGAAAGGGCGTGCCGCGGAAAAACCGGGCTGGATCCGGCCTCCGAAACGGCGTGCCGCGGAAAAACCGGGCCGGATCCGGCCTCCGAAACGGCGTGCCGCGGAAAAACCGGGCCGGAAACGGCGTGCCGTGGAAAAACCAGGCCGGAAATGGCGTGCCGCGGAAAAACCGGGCCGGATCCGACCTCCGAAACGGCGTGCGGCGGAAAAACCGGGCCGGAAACGGCGTGCCGCAGAAAAACCGGGCCAGATCCGGCCTCCGAAACGGCGTGCCGCGGAAAAACCGGGCCGGATCCCGCCTCCGAAACGGCGTGCCGCAGAAAAACCGGGCCGGATCCGGCCTCCGAAACGGCGTGCCGCGGCAAAACCGGGCCGGATCCGGCCTCCGAAATGGCGTGCCGCGGAAAAACCGGGCCGGAAACGGCCTCCGAAACGGCGTGCCGCGGAAAAACCGGGCCGGATGCGGCCTCCGAAACGGCGTGCCGCGGCAAAACCGGGCCGGATCCGGCCTCCGAAACGGCATGCCGCGGAAAAACCGGGCCGGAAACGGCGTGCCGCGGAAAAACCGGGCCGGATCCGGCCTCCGAAACGGCGTGCCGCGGAAAAACCGGGCCGGAAATGGCGTGCCGCAGAAAAACCGGGCCGGATCCGGCCTCCGAAACAGAGTGCCGCAGAAAAACCGGGCCGGATCCGGCCTCCGAAACGGCGTGCCGCGGAAAAACCGGGCCAGATCCGGCCTCCGAAACGGCGTGCCGCGGAAAAACCGGGCCGGATCCGGCCTCCGAAACGGCGTGCTGCGGAAAAACCGGGCCGGATCCGGCCTCCGAAACGGCGTGCCGCGGAAAAACCGGACCGGATCCGGCCTCCGAAACGGCGTGCGGCGGAAAAACCGGGCCGGATCCGGCCTCCGAAACGGCGTGCGGTGGAAAAACCGGGCCGGATCCGACCTCCGAAACGGCGTGCGGCGGAAAAACCGGGCCGGAAACGGCGTGCCGCGGAAAAACCGGGCCGGATCCGGCCTCCGAAACGGCGTGCCGCGGAAAAACCGGGCCGGATCCGGCCTCCGAAACGGCGTGCCGCGGAAAAACCGGGCCGGAAATGGCGTGCCGCGGAAAAACCGGGCCGGATCCGGCCTCCGAAACGGCGTGCCGCGGAAAAACCGGGCCGGAAATGGCGTGCCGCGGAAAAACCGGGCCGGATCCGGCCTCCGAAAGGGCGTGCGGTGGAAAAACTGGGCCGAATCCGGCCTCCGAAACGGCGTGCGGCGGAAAAACCGGGCCGGATCCGGCCTCCGAAACGGCGTGCCGTGGAAAAACTGGGCCGGATCCGGCCTCCGAAACGGCGTGCCGCGGAAAAACCGGGCCGGAAACGGCGTGCCGCGGAAAAACCGGGCCGGATCCGGCCTCCGAAACGGCGTGCCGCGGAAAAACCGTGCCGGATCCGGCCTCCGAAACGGCGTGCCGCGGAAAAACCGGGCCGGATCCGGCCTCCGAAACGGCGTGCCGCGGAAAAACCGGGCCGGATCCGGCCTCCGAAACGGCGTGCCGCGGAAAAAACCGGGCAGGAAACGGCGTGCCGCGGAAAACCCGGGCCGGAAACGGCGTGCCGCGGAAAAACCGGGCCGGATCCGGCCTCCGAAACGGCGTGCCGCGGAAAAAACCGGGCCGGAAATGGCGGCCTCCGAAACGGCGTGCCGCGGAAAAACCGGGCCGGAAACGGCGTGCCGCGGAAAAACCGGGGCGGATCCGGCCTCCGAAACGGCGTGCCGCGGAAAAACCGGGCCGGATCCGGCCTCCGAAACGGCGTGCCGCGGAAAAACCGGGCCGGAAATGGCGTGCCGCGGAAAAACCGGGCCGGATCCGGCCTCCGAAACGGCGTGCCGTGGAAAAACCGGGCCGGATCCGGCCTCCGAAACGGCGTGCCGCGGAAAAACTGGGCCGGATCCGGCCTCCGAAACGGTGTGCCGCGGAAAAACCGGGCCGGATCCGGCCTCCGAAACGGCGTGCGGCGGATAAACTGGGCCGGATCCGGCCTCCGAAACGGCGTGCCGCGGAAAAACCGGGCCGGAAATGGCGTGCCGCGGCAAAACCGGGCCGGATCCGGCCTCCGAAACGGCGTGCCGCGGAAAAACGGGCCGGATCCGGCCTCCGAAACGGCGTGCCGCGGAAAAACCGGGCCAGATCCGGCCTCCGAAACGGCGTGCCGCGGAAAAACCGGGCCGGATCCGGCCTCCGAAACGGCGTGCGGCGGAAAAACCGGGCCGGATCCGGCCTCCGAAACGGCGTGCCGCGATAAAACCGGACCGGATCCGGCCTCCGAAACGGCGTGCGGCGGAAAAACCGGGCCGGATCCGGCCTCCGAAACGGCGTGCGGTGGAAAAACCGGGCCGGATCCGACCTCCGAAAGGGCGTGCGGCGGAAAAACCGGGCCGGAAACGGCGTGCCGCGGAAAAACCGGGCCGGATCCGGCCTCCGAAACGGCGTGCCGCGGAAAAACCGGGCCGGATCCGGCCTCCGAAACGGCGTGCGGCGGAAAAACCGGGCCGGAAATGGCGTGCCGCGGAAAAACCGGGCCGGATCCGGCCTCCGAAACGGCGTGCCGCGGAAAAACCGGGCCGGAAATGGCGTGCCGCGGAAAAACCGGGCCGGATCCGGCCTCCGAAAGGGCGTGCCGCGGAAAAACCGGGCCGGATCCGGCCTCCGAAAGGGCGTGCCGCGGAAAAACCGGGCCGGATCCGGCCTCCGAAACGGCGTGCCGTGGAAAAACCGGGCCGGATCCGGCCTCCGAAACGGCGTGCCGCGGAAAAACCGGGCCGGAAACGGCGTGCCGCGGAAAAACCGGGCCGGATCCGGCCTCCGAAACGGCGTGCCGCGGAAAAACCGGGCCTGATCCGGCCTCCGAAACGGCGTGCCGCGGAAAAACCGGGCCGGATCCGGCCTCCAAAACGGCGTGCCGCGGAAAAACCGGGCCGGATCCGGCCTCCAAAACGGCGTGCGGTGGAAAAACCGGGCCGGAAACGGCGTGCCGCGGAAAAAACCGGGCCGGAAATGGCGTGCCGCGGAAAAACCGGGCCGGATCCGGCCTCCGAATGGGCGTGCGGCGGAAAAACCGGGCCGGATCCGGCCTCCGAAACGGCGTGCGGTGGAAAAACCGGGCCGGATCCGGCCTCCGAAACGGCGTGCCGCGGAAAAACCGGGCCGGAAACGGCGTGCCGCGGAAAAACCGGGCCGGATCCGGCCTCCGAAACGGCGTGCCGCGGAAAAACCGGGCCGGATCCAGCCTCCAAAACGGCGTGCCGCGGAAAAACCGGGCCGGATCCGGCCTCCGAAACGGCGTGCCGCGGAAAAACCGGGCCGGAAATGGCGTGCCGTGGAAAAACCGGGCCGGATCCGGCCTCCAAAACGGCGTGCCGCGGAAAAACCGGGCCGGATCCGGCCTCCGAAACGGCGTGCCGCGGAAAAACCGGGCCGGAAATGGCGTGCCGCGGAAAAACCGGGCCGGATCCGGCCTCCGAAACGGCGTGCCGCGGAAAAACCGGGCCGGATCCGGCCTCCGAAACGGCGTGCCGCGGGAAAACCGGGCCGGATCCGGCCTCCGAAACGGCGTGCCGCGGAAAAACCGGGCCGGATCCGGCCTCCGAAACGGCGTGCGGCAGAAAAACCGGGCCGGAAACGGCGTGCCGCGGAAAAACCGGGCCGGAAATGGCGTGCCGCGGAAAAACCGGGCCGGATCCGGCCTCCGAAACGGCGTGCGGCGGAAAAACCGGGCCGGAAACGGCGTGCCGCAATAAAACCGGGCCAGATCCGGCCTCCGAAACGGCGTGCCGCGGAAAAACCGGGCCGGAAACGGCGTGCCGCGGAAAAACCGGGCCGGATCCGGCCTCCGAAAGGGCGTGCCGCGGAAAAACCGGGCTGGATCCGGCCTCCGAAACGGCGTGCCGCGGAAAAACCGGGCCGGATCCGGCCTCCGAAACGGCGTGCCGCGGAAAAACCGGGCCGGAAACGGCCTCCGAAACGGCGTGCCGCGGAAAAACCGGGCCGGATCCGGCCTCCGAAACGGCGTGCGGCGGCAAAACCGGGCCGGAAATGGCGTGCTGCGGAAAAACCGGGCCGGATCCGGCCTCCGAAACGGCGTGCCGTGGAAAAACCGGGCCGGATCCGGCCTCCGAAACGGCGTGCCGCGGAAAAACCGGGCCGGATCCGGCCTCCGAAACGGCGTGCCGCGGAAAAACCGGGCCGGATCCGGCCTCCGAAACGGCGTGCCGCAGAAAAACCGGGCCGGATCCGGCCTCCGAAACGGCGTGCCGCGGAAAAACCGGGCCGGATCCGGCCTCCGAAACGGCGTGCCGCGGAAAAACCGGGCCGGAAATGGCGTGCCGCGGAAAAACCGGGCCGGATCCGGCCTCCGAAACGGCGTGCCGCGGAAAAACCGGGCCGGATCCGGCCTCCGAAACGGCGTGCCGCAGAAAAACCGGGCCGGAAACGGCGTGCCGCGGAAAAACCGGGCCGGATCCGGCCTCCGAAACGGCGTGCCGCGGCAAAACCGGGCCGGATCCGGCCTCCGAAACGGCGTGCCGCGGAAAAACCGGGCCGGAAACGGCGTGCCGCGGAAAAACCGGGCCGGATCCGGCCTCCGAAACGGCGTGCCGCGGAAAAACCGGGTCGGAAATGGCGTGCCGCGGAAAAACCGGGCCGGATCCGGCCTCCGAAACGGCGTGCCGCAGAAAAACTGGGCCGGATCCGGCCTCCGAAACGGCGTGCCGCGGAAAAACCGGGCCGGATCCGGCCTCCGAAACGGCGTGCGGCGGAAAAACCGGGCCGAATCCGGCCTCCGAAACGGCGTGCGGCGGAAAAATCGGGCCGGATCCGGCCTCCGAAACGGCGTGCGGTGGAAAAACCGGGCCGGATCCGGCCTCCGAAACGGCGTGCCGCGGAAAAACCGGGCCGGAAACGGCGTGCCGCGGAAAAACCGGGCCGGATCCGGCCTCCGAAACGGCGTGCCGCGGAAAAACCGGGCCGGATCCGGCCTCCGAAACGGCGTGCCGCGGCAAAACCGGGCCGGATCCGGCCTCCGAAACGGCGTGCCGCGGAAAAACCGGGCCGGATCCGGCCTCCGAAACGGCGTGCCGCGGAAAAACCGGGCCGGATCCGGCCTCCGAAACGGCGTGCCGCGGAAAAACCGGGCCGGAAACGGCGTGCCGTGGAAAAACCGGGCCAGATCCGGCCTCCGAAACGGCGTGCCGCGGAAAAACCGGGCCGGATCCCGCCTCCGAAACGGCGTGCCGCAGAAAAACCGGGCCGGATCCGGCCTCCGAAACGGCGTGCCGCGGAAAAAACCGGGCCGGATCCGGCCTCCGAAATGGCGTGCCGCGGAAAAACCGGGCCGGAAACGGCCTCCGAAACGGCGTGCCGCGGAAAAACCGGGCCGGATCCGGCCTCCGAAACGGCGTGCCGCAGAAAAACCGGGCCGGAAACGGCGTGCCGCGGAAAAACCGGGCCGGATCCGGCCTCCAAAACGGCGTGCCGTGGAAAAACCGGGCCGGATCCGGCCTCCGAAACGGCGTGCCGCGGAAAAACCGGGCCGGATCCGGCCTCCGAAACGGCGTGCGGCGGAAAAACCGGGCCGGATCCGGCCTCCGAAACGGCGTGCCGCGGAAAAACCGGGCCGGATCTGGCCTCCGAAACGGCGTGCCGCGGAAAAAACCGGGCCGGAAATGGCGTGCCGCGGAAAAACCGGGCCGGATCCGGCCTCCGAAACGGCGTGCCGCGGAAAAACCGGGCCGGAAACGGCGTGCCGCGGAAAAACCGGGCCGGCTCCGGCCTCCGAAACGGCGTGCCGCAGAAAAACCGGGCCGGATCCGGCCTCCGAAACGGCGTGCCGCGGAAAAACCGGGCCGGATCCGGCCTCCGAAACGGCGTGCCGCGGAAAAACCGGGCCGGATCCGGCCTCCGAAAGGGCGTGTGGCGGAAAAACTGGGCCGAATCCGGCCTCTGAAACGGCGTGCGGCGGAAAAACCGGGCCGGATCCGGCCTCCGAAACGGCGTGCGGTGGAAAAACCGGGCCGGATCCGGCCTCCGAAACGGCGTGCCGCGGAAAAACCGGGCCGGAAACGGCGTGCCGCGGAAAAACCGGGCCGGATCCGGCCTCCGAAACGGCGTGCCGCGGAAAAACCGGGCCGGATCCGGCCTCCGAAACGGCGTGCCGCGGAAAAACCGGGCCGGATCCGGCCTCCGAAACGGCGTGCCGCGGAAAAACCGGGCAGGAAACGGCGTGCCGCGGAAAACCCGGGCCGGAAACGGCGTGCCGCGGAAAAACCGGGCCGGATCCGGCCTCCGAAACGGCGTGCGGTGGAAAAACCAGGCCGGATCCGGCCTCTGAAACGGCGTGCCGCGGAAAAACCGGGCCGGAAACGGCATGCCGCGGAAAAACCGGGCCGGATCCGGCCTCCGAAACGGCGTGCCGCGGAAAAACCGGGCCGGAAATGGCGGCCTCCGAAACGGCGTGCCGCGGAAAAACCGGGCCGGAAACGGCGTGCCGCGGAAAAACCGGGGCGGATCCGGCCTCCGAAACGGCGTGCCGCGGAAAAACCGGGCCGGATCCGGCCTCCGAAACGGCGTGCCGCGGAAAAACCGGGCCGGAAATGGCGTGCCGCGGAAAAACCGGGCCGGATCCGGCCTCCGAAACGGCGTGCCGTGGAAAAACCGGGCCGGATCCGGCCTCCGAAACGGCGTGCCGCGGAAAAACTGGGCCGGATCCGGCCTCCGAAACGGTGTGCCGCGGAAAAACCGGGCCGGATCCGGCCTCCGAAACGGCGTGCGGCGGATAAACCGGGCCGGATCCGGCCTCCGAAACGGCGTGCCGCGGAAAAACCGGGCCGGAAACGGCGTGCCGCGGAAAAACCGGGGCGGATCCGGCCTCCGAAACGGCGTGCCGCGGAAAAACCGGGCCGGATCCGGCCTCCGAAACGGCGTGCCGCGGAAAAACCGGGCCGGAAACGGCGTGCCGTGGAAAAACCGGGCCGGAAATGGCGTGCCGCGGAAAAACCGGGCCGGATCCGACCTCCGAAACGGCGTGCGGCGGAAAAAACCGGGCCGGAAACGGCGTGCCGCGGAAAAACCGGGCCAGATCCGGCCTCCGAAACGGCGTGCCGCGGAAAAAACCGGGCCGGAAACGGCGTGCGGCGGAAAAACCGGGCCGGATCCGGCCTCCGAAACGGCGTGCCGCGGAAAAACCGGGCCGGATCCGGCCTCCGAAACGGCGTGCCGCGGCAAAACCGGGCCGGATCCGGCCTCCGAAACGGCATGCCGCGGAAAAACCGGGCCGGAAACGGCGTGCCGCGGAAAAACCGGGCCGGATCCGGCCTCCGAAACGGCGTGCCGCGGAAAAACCGGGCCGGAAATGGCGTGCCGCGGAAAAACCGGGCCGGATCCGGCCTCCGAAACGGCGTGCCGCAGAAAAACCGGGCCGGATCCGGCCTCCGAAACGGCGTGCCGTGGAAAAACCGGGCCAGATCCGGCCTCCGAAACGGAGTGCCGCGGAAAAACCGGGCCGGATCCGGCCTCCGAAACGGCGTGCTGCGGAAAAACCGGGCCGGATCCGGCCTCCGAAACGGCGTGCCGCGGAAAAACCGGACCGGATCCGGCCTCCGAAACGGCGTGCGGCGGAAAAACCGGGCCGGATCCGGCCTCCGAAACGGCGTGCGGTGGAAAAACCGGGCCGGATCCGACCTCCGAAACGGCGTGCGGCGGAAAAAACCGGGCCGGAAACGGCGTGCCGCGGAAAAACCGGGCCGGATCCGGCCTCCGAAACGGCGTGCCGCGGAAAAACCGGGCCGGATCCGGCCTCCGAAACGGCGTGCCGCGGAAAAACCGGGCCGGAAACGGCGTGCCGTGGAAAAACCGGGCCGGAAATGGCGTGCCGCGGAAAAACCGGGCCGGATCCGACCTCCGAAACGGCGTGCGGCGGAAAAACCGGGCCGGAAACGGCGTGCCGCGGAAAAACCGGGCCAGATCCGGCCTCCGAAACGGCGTGCCGCGGAAAAACCGGGCCGGATCCCGCCTCCGAAACGGCGTGCGGCGGAAAAACCGGGCCGGATCCGGCCTCCGAAACGGCGTGCGGCGGAAAAACCGGGCCGGATCCGGCCTCCGAAACGGCGTGCCGCGGCAAAACCGGGCCGGATCCGGCCTCCGAAACGGCGTGCCGCGGAAAAACCGGGCCGGAAACGGCGTGCGGCGGAAAAACCGGGCCGGATCCGGCCTCCGAAACGGCGTGCGGCGGAAAAACCGGGCCGGATCCGGCCTCCGAAACGGCGTGCCGCGGCAAAACCGGGCCGGATCCGGCCTCCGAAACGGCATGCCGCGGAAAAACCGGGCCGGAAACGGCGTGCCGCGGAAAAACCGGGCCGGATCCGGCCTCCGAAACGGCGTGCCGCGGAAAAACCGGGCCGGAAATGGCGTGCCGCGGAAAAACCGGGCCGGATCCGGCCTCCGAAACAGAGTGCCGCAGAAAAACCGGGCCGGATCCGGCCTCCGAAACGGCGTGCCGCGGAAAAACCGGGCCAGATCCGGCCTCCGAAACGGCGTGCCGCGGAAAAACCGGGCCGGATCCGGCCTCCGAAACGGCGTGCCGCGGAAAAACCGGGCCGGATCCGGCCTCCGAAACGGCGTGCCGCGGAAAAACCGGACCGGATCCGGCCTCCGAAACGGCGTGCGGCGGAAAAACCGGGCCGGATCCGGCCTCCGAAACGGCGTGCGGTGGAAAAACCGGGCCGGATCCGACCTCCGAAACGGCGTGCGGCGGAAAAACCGGGCCGGAAACGGCGTGCCGCGGAAAAACCGGGCCGGATCCGGCCTCCGAAACGGCGTGCCGCGGAAAAACCGGGCCGGATCCGGCCTCCGAAACGGCGTGCGGCGGAAAAACCGGGCCGGAAATGGCGTGCCGCGGAAAAACCGGGCCGGATCCGGCCTCCGAAACGGCGTGCCGCGGAAAAACCGGGCCGGAAATGGCGTGCCGCGGAAAAACCGGGCCGGATCCGGCCTCCGAAAGGGCGTGCGGTGGAAAAACTGGGCCGAATCCGGCCTCCGAAACGGCGTGCGGCGGAAAAAACCGGGCCGGATCCGGCCTCCGAAACGGCGTGCCGTGGAAAAACTGGGCCGGATCCGGCCTCCGAAACGGCGTGCCGCGGAAAAACCGGGCCGGAAACGGCGTGCCGCGGAAAAACCGGGCCGGATCCGGCCTCCGAAACGGCGTGCCGCGGAAAAACCGGGCCGGATCCGGCCTCCGAAACGGCGTGCCGCGGAAAAACCGGGCCGGATCCGGCCTCCGAAACGGCGTGCCGCGGAAAAACCGGGCCGGATCCGGCCTCCGAAACGGCGTGCCGCGGAAAAAACCGGGCAGGAAACGGCGTGCCGCGGAAAACCCGGGCCGGAAACGGCGTGCCGCGGAAAAACCGGGCCGGATCCGGCCTCCGAAACGGCGTGCCGCGGAAAAACCGGGCCGGAAATGGCGGCCTCCGAAACGGCGTGCCGCGGAAAAACCGGGCCGGAAACGGCGTGCCGCGGAAAAACCGGGGCGGATCCGGCCTCCGAAACGGCGTGCCGCGGAAAAACCGGGCCGGATCCGGCCTCCGAAACGGCGTGCCGCGGAAAAACCGGGCCGGAAATGGCGTGCCGCGGAAAAACCGGGCCGGATCCGGCCTCCGAAACGGCGTGCCGTGGAAAAACCGGGCCGGATCCGGCCTCCGAAACGGCGTGCCGCGGAAAAACTGGGCCGGATCCGGCCTCCGAAACGGTGTGCCGCGGAAAAACCGGGCCGGATCCGGCCTCCGAAACGGCGTGCGGCGGATAAACCGGGCCGGATCCGGCCTCCGAAACGGCGTGCCGCGGAAAAACCGGGCCGGAAATGGCGTGCCGCGGAAAAACCGGGCCGGATCCGGCCTCCGAAACAGAGTGCCGCAGAAAAACCGGGCCGGATCCGGCCTCCGAAACGGCGTGCCGCGGAAAAACCGGGCCAGATCCGGCCTCCGAAACGGCGTGCCGCGGAAAAACCGGGCCGGATCCGGCCTCCGAAACGGCGTGCTGCGGAAAAACCGGGCCGGATCCGGCCTCCGAAACGGCGTGCCGCGGAAAAACCGGACCGGATCCGGCCTCCGAAACGGCGTGCGGCGGAAAAACCGGGCCGGATCCGGCCTCCGAAACGGCGTGCGGTGGAAAAACCGGGCCGGATCCGACCTCCGAAACGGCGTGCGGCGGAAAAACCGGGCCGGAAACGGCGTGCCGCGGAAAAACCGGGCCGGATCCGGCCTCCGAAACGGCGTGCCGCGGAAAAACCGGGCCGGATCCGGCCTCCGAAACGGCGTGCGGCGGAAAAACCGGGCCGGAAATGGCGTGCCGCGGAAAAACCGGGCCGGATCCGGCCTCCGAAACGGCGTGCCGCGGAAAAACCGGGCCGGAAATGGCGTGCCGCGGAAAAACCGGGCCGGATCCGGCCTCCGAAACGGCGTGCCGCGGAAAAACCGGGCCGGATCCGGCCTCCGAAAGGGCGTGCCGCGGAAAAACCGGGCCGGATCCGGCCTCCGAAACGGCGTGCCGTGGAAAAACCGGGCCGGATCCGGCCTCCGAAACGGCGTGCCGCGGAAAAACCGGGCCGGAAACGGCGTGCCGCGGAAAAACCGGGCCGGATCCGGCCTCCGAAACGGCGTGCCGCGGAAAAACCGGGCCTGATCCGGCCTCCGAAACGGCGTGCCGCGGAAAAAACCGGGGCGGATCCGGCCTCCGAAACGGCGTGCCGCGGAAAAACCGGGCCGGATCCGGCCTCCAAAACGGCGTGCGGTGGAAAAACCGGGCCGGAAACGGCGTGCCGCGGAAAAAACCGGGCCGGAAATGGCGTGCCGCGGAAAAACCGGGCCGGATCCGGCCTCCGAATGGGCGTGCGGCGGAAAAACCGGGCCGGATCCGGCCTCCGAAACGGCGTGCCGCGGAAAAACCGGGCCGGATCCGGCCTCCGAAACGGCGTGCCGCGGAAAAACCGGGCCGGAAATGGCGTGCCGTGGAAAAACCGGGCCGGATCCGGCCTCCAAAACGGCGTGCCGCGGAAAAACCGGGCCGGATCCGGCCTCCGAAACGGCGTGCCGCGGAAAAACCGGGCCGGAAATGGCGTGCCGTGGAAAAACCGGGCCGGATCCGGCCTCCGAAACGGCGTGCCGCGGAAAAACCGGGCCGGATCCGGCCTCCGAAACGGCGTGCCGCGGAAAAACCGGGCCGGATCCGGCCTCCGAAACGGCGTGCCGCGGAAAAACCGGGCCGGATCCGGCCTCCGAAACGGCGTGCGGCAGAAAAAACCGGGCCGGAAACGGCGTGCCGCGGAAAAACCGGGCCGGAAATGGCGTGCCGCGGAAAAACCGGGCCGGATCCGGCCTCCGAAACGGCGTGCGGCGGAAAAACCGGGCCGGAAACGGCGTGCCGCAATAAAACCGGGCCAGATCCGGCCTCCGAAACGGCGTGCCGCGGAAAAACCGGGCCGGAAACGGCGTGCCGCGGAAAAACCGGGCCGGATCCGGCCTCCGAAAGGGCGTGCCGCGGAAAAACCGGGCTGGATCCGGCCTCCGAAACGGCGTGCCGCGGAAAAACCGGGCCGGATCCGGCCTCCGAAACGGCGTGCCGCGGAAAAACCGGGCCGGAAACGGCCTCCGAAACGGCGTGCCGCGGAAAAACCGGGCCGGATCCGGCCTCCGAAACGGCGTGCCGCGGAAAAACCGGGCCGGAAACGGCGTGCCGCGGAAAAAACCGGGCCGGATCCGGCCTCCGAAACGGCGTGCCGCGGAAAAACCGGGCCGGATCCGGCCTCCGAAACGGCGTGCCGCGGAAAAACCGGGCCGGATCCGGCCTCCGAAACGGCGTGCGGCGGAAAAAACCGGGCCGGAAACGGCGTGCCGCAATAAAACCGGGCCAGATCCGGCCTCCGAAACGGCGTGCCGCGGAAAAACCGGGCCGGAAACGGCGTGCCGCGGAAAAACCGGGCCGGATCCGGCCTCCGAAAGGGCGTGCCGCGGAAAAACCGGGCCGGATCCGGCCTCCGAAACGGCGTGCCGCGGAAAAACCGGGCCGGAAACGGCGTGCCGCGGCAAAACCGGGCCAGATCCGGCCTCCGAAACGGCGTGCCGCGGAAAAACCGGGCTGGATCCGGCCTCCGAAACGGCGTGCCGCGGAAAAACCAGGCCGGAAATGGCGTGCCGCGGAAAAACCGGGCCGGATCCGGCCTCCGAAATGGCGTGCCGCAGAAAAACCGGGCCGGATCCGGCCTCCGAAACGGCGTGCCGCGGAAAAACCGGGCCGGATCCGGCCTCCGAAACGGCGTGCCACGGAAAAACCGGGCCGGATCCGGCCTCCGAAAGGGCGTGCCGCGGAAAAACCGGGCCGGATCCGGCCTCCGAAACGGCGTGCCGCGGAAAAACCGGGCCGAATCCGGCCTCCGAAACGGCGTGCGGCGGAAAAATCGGGCCGGATCCGGCCTCCGAAACGGCGTGCGGTGGAAAAAACCGGGCCGGATCCGGCCTCCGAAACGGCGTGCCGCGGAAAAACCGGGCCGGAAATGGCGTGCCGCGGAAAAACCGGGCCGGATCCGGCCTCCGAAACGGCGTGCCGCGGAAAAACCGGGCCGGATCCGGCCTCCGAAACGGCGTGCCGCGGAAAAACCGGGCCGGATCCGGCCTCCGAAACGGCGTGCGGCGGAAAAACCGGGCCGGAAATGGCGTGCCGCGGAAAAACCGGGCCGGATCCGGCCTCCGAAACGGCGTGCCGCGGAAAAACCGGGCCGGATCCGGCCTCCGAAAGGGCGTGCCGCGGAAAAACCGGGCCGGATCCGGCCTCCGAAACGGCGTGCCGTGGAAAAACCGGGCCGGATCCGGCCTCCGAAACGGCGTGCCGCGGAAAAACCGGGCCGGATCCGGCCTCCGAAACGGCGTGCCGCGGAAAAACCGGGCCGGATCCGGCCTCTGAAACGGCGTGCCGCGGAAAAACCGGGCCGGATCCGGCCTCCGAAACGGCGTGCCGCGGAAAAACCGGGGGCGGATCCGGCCTCCGAAACGGGCGTGCCGCGGAAAAACCGGGCCGGATCCGGCCTCCGAAACGGCGTGCGGCAGAAAAACCGGGCCGGAAACGGCGTGCCGCGGAAAAACCGGGCCTTAAACGGCGTGCGGTGGAAAAACCGGGCCGGATCCGGCCTCCGAAACGGCGTGCCGCGGAAAAACCGGGCCGGAAATGGCGTGCCGCGGAAAAACCGGGCCGGATCCGGCCTCCGAAACGGCGTGCCGCGGAAAAACCGGGCCGGATCCGGCCTCCAAAACGGCGTGCCGCGGAAAAACCGGGCCGGATCCAAACCGGGCCGGATCCGGCCTCCAAAACGGCGTGCCGCGGAAAAACCGGGCCGGATCCGGCCTCCGAAACGGCGTGCCGCGGAAAAACCGGGCCGGAAATGGCGTGCCGCGGAAAAACCGGGCCGGATCCGGCCTCCAAAACGGCGTGCCGCGGAAAAACCGGGCCGGATCCGGCCTCCGAAACGGCGTGCGGCGGAAAAAACCGGGCCGGAAATGGCGTGCCGCGGAAAAACCGGGCCGGATCCGGCCTCCGAAACGGCGTGCCGCGGAAAAACCGGGCCGGAAATGGCGTGCCGCGGAAAAACCGGGCCGGATCCGGCCTCCGAAAGGGCGTGCGGCGGAAAAACTGGGCCGAATCCGGCCTCCGAAACGGCGTGCGGTGGAAAAACCGGGCCGGATCCGGCCTCCGAAACGGCGTGCGGTGGAAAAACCGGGCCGGATCCGGCCTCCGAAACGGCGTGCCGCGGAAAAACCGGGCCGGAAACGGCGTGCCGCGGAAAAACCGGGCCGGATCCGGCCTCCGAAACGGCGTGCCGCGGAAAAACCGGGCCGGATCCGGCCTCCGAAACGGCGTGCCGCGGAAAAACCGGGCCGGATCCGGCCTCCGAAACGGCGTGCCGCGGAAAAACCGGGCCGGATCCGGCCTCCGAAACGGCGTGCCGCGGAAAAAACCGGGCAGGAAACGGCGTGCCGCGGAAAACCCGGGCCGGAAACGGCGTGCCGCGGAAAAACCGGGCCGGATCCGGCCTCCGAAACGGCGTGCGGTGGAAAAACCAGGCCGGATCCGACCTCTGAAACGGCGTGCCGCGGAAAAACCGGGCCGGAAACGGCATGCCGCGGAAAAACCGGGCCGGATCCGGCCTCCGAAACGGCGTGCCGCGGAAAAACCGGGCCGGAAATGGCGGCCTCCGAAACGGCGTGCCACGGAAAAACCGGGCCGGAAACGGCGTGCCGCGGAAAAACCGGGCCGGATCCGGCCTCCGAAACGGCGTGCCGCGGAAAAACCGGGCCGGATCCGGCCTCCGAAACGGCGTGCCGCGGAAAAACCGGGCCGGAAATGGCGTGCCGCGGAAAAACCGGGCCGGATCCGGCCTCCGAAACGGCGTGCCGTGGAAAAACCGGGCCGGATCCGGCCTCCGAAACGGCGTGCCGCGGAAAAACTGGGCCGGATCCGGCCTCCGAAAGGGCGTGCCGCGGAAAAACCGAGCCGGATCCGGCCTCCGAAACGGCGTGCGGCGGATAAACCGGGCCGGATTCGGCCTCCGAAACGGCGTGCGGTGGAAAAACCGGGCCGGATCCGACCTCCGAAACGGCGTGCGGCGGAAATACCGGGCCGGAAACGGCGTGCCGCGGAAAAACCGGGCCGGATCCGGCCTCCGAAACGGCGTGCCGCGGAAAAACCGGGCCGGATCCGGCCTCCGAAACGGCGTGCGGCGGAAAAAACCGGGCCGGAAATGGCGTGCCGCGGAAAAACCGGGCCGGATCCGGCCTCCGAAACGGCGTGCCGCGGAAAAAACCGGGCCGGAAATGGCGTGCCGCGGAAAAACCGGGCCGGATCCGGCCTCCGAAAAGGCGTGCCGCGGAAAAACCGGGCCGGATCCGGCCTCCGAAAGGGCGTGCCGCGGAAAAACCGGGCCGGATCCGGCCTCCGAAACGGCGTGCCGTGGAAAAACCGGGCCGGATCCGGCCTCCGAAACGGCGTGCCGCGGAAAAACCGGGCCGGAAACGGCGTGCCGCGGAAAAACCGGGCCGGATCCGGCCTCCGAAACGGCGTGCCGCGGAAAAACCGGGCCTGATCCGGCCTCCGAAACGGCGTGCCGCGGAAAAAACCGGGCCGGATCCGGCCTCCGAAACGGCGTGCCGCGGAAAAACCGGGCCGGATCCGGCCTCCAAAACGGCGTGCCGCAGAAAAACCGGGCCGGATCCGGCGTGCCGCGAAAAAACCGGGCCGGAAATGGTGTGCCGCGGAAAAACCGGGCCGGATCCGGCCTCCGAATGGGCGTGCGGCGGAAAAACCGGGCCGGATCCGGCCTCCGAAACGGCGTGCGGTGGAAAAACCGGGCCGGATCCGGCCTCCGAAACGGCGTGCCGCGGAAAAACCGGGCCGGAAACGGCGTGCCGCGGAAAAACCGGGCCGGATCCGGCCTCCGAAACGGCGTGCCGCGGAAAAACCCGGGCCGGATCCAGCCTCCAAAACGGCGTGCCGCGGAAAAACCGGGCCGGATCCGGCCTCCGAAACGGCGTGCCGCGGAAAAACCGGGCCGGAAATGGCGTGCCGTGGAAAAACCGGGCCGGATCCGGCCTCCAAAACGGCGTGCCGCGGAAAAAACCGGGCCGGATCCGGCCTCCGAAACGGCGTGCCGCGGAAAAACCGGGCCGGAAATGGCGTGCCGCGGAAAAACCGGGCCGGATCCGGCCTCCGAAACGGCGTGCCGCGGAAAAACCGGGCCGGATCCGGCCTCCGAAACGGCGTGCCGCGGAAAAACCGGGCCGGATCCGGCCTCCGAAACGGCGTGCGGCAGAAAAACCGGGCCGGAAACGGCGTGCCGCGGAAAAACCGGGCCGGAAATGGCGTGCCGCGGAAAAACCGGGCCGGATACGGCCTCCAAAACGGCGTGCGGCGGAAAAAACCGGGCCGGAACCGGCGTGCCGCAATAAAACCGGGCCAGATCCGGCCTCCGAAACGGCGTGCCGCGGAAAAACTGGGCCGGAAACGGCGTGCCGCGGAAAAACCGGGCCGGATCCGGCCTCCGAAAAGGCGTGCCGCGGAAAAACCGGGCTGGATCCGGCCTCCGAAACGGCGTGCCGCGGAAAAACCGGGCCGGATCCGGCCTCCGAAACGGCGTGCCGCGGAAAAACCGGCCGGATCCGGCCTCCGAAACGGCGTGCCGCGGAAAAACCGGGCCGGAAACGGCGTGCCGCGGCAAAACCGGGCCGGATCCGGCCTCCGAAACGGCGTGCCGCGGAAAAACCGGGCTGGATCCGGCCTCCGAAACGGCGTGCCGCGGAAAAACCAGGCCGGAAATGGCGTGCCGCGGAAAAACCGGGCCGGATCCGGCCTCCGAAACGGCGTGCCGCAGAAAAACCGGGCCGGATCCGGCCTCCGAAACGGCGTGCCGCGGAAAAACCGGGCCGGATCCGGCCTCCGAAACGGCGTGCCGCAGAAAAACCGGGCCGGATCCGGCCTCCGAAACGGCGTGCCGCGGAAAAACCGGGCCGGATCCGGCCTCCGAAACGGCGTGCCGCGGAAAAACCGGGCCGAATCCGGCCTCCGAAACGGCGTGCGGCGGAAAAATCGGGCCGGATCCGGCCTCCGAAACGGCGTGCGGTGGAAAAACCGGGCCGGATCCGGCCTCCGAAACGGCGTGCCGCGGAAAAACCGGGCCGGAAACGGCGTGCCGCGGAAAAAACCGGGCCGGATCCGGCCTCCGAAACGGCGTGCCGCGGAAAAACCGGGCCGGATCCGGCCTCCGAAACGGCGTGCCGCGGAAAAACCGGGCCGGAAATGGCGTGCGGCGGAAAAACCGGGCCGGATCCGGCCTCCGAAACGGCGTGCCGCGGAAAAACCGGGCCGGATCCGGCCTCCGAAAGGGCGTGCCGCGGAAAAACCGGGCCGGATCCGGCCTCCGAAACGGCGTGCCGTGGAAAAACCGGGCCGGATCCGGCCTCCGAAACGGCGTGCCGCGGAAAAACCGGGCCGGATCCGGCCTCCGAAACGGCGTGCCGCGGAAAAAACCGGGCCGGAAATGGCGTGCCGCGGAAAAACCGGGCCGGATCCGGCCTCCGAAACGGCGTGCCGCGGAAAAACCGGGCCGGATCCGGCCTCCGAAACGGCGTGCCGCGGAAAAACCGGGCCGGATCCGGCCTCCGAAACGGCGTGCCGCGGAAAAACCGGGCCGCATCCGGCCTCCGAAACGGCGTGCCGCGGAAAAAACCGGGCCGGATCCGGCCTCCGAAACGGCGTGCGGCAGAAAAACCGGGCCGGAAACGGCGTGCCGCGGAAAAACCGGGCCTTAAACGGCGTGCGGTGGAAAAACCGGGCCGGATCCGGCCTCCGAAACGGCGTGCCGCGGAAAAACCGGGCCGGAAACGGCGTGCCGCGGAAAAACCGGGCCGGATCCGGCCTCCGAAACGGCGTGCCGCGGAAAAACCGGGCCAGATCCGGCCTCCAAAACGGCGTGCCGCGGAAAAAACCGGGCCGGATCCGGCCTCCGAAACGGCGTGCCGCGGAAAAACCGGGCCGGAAATGGCGTGCCGCGGAAAAACCGGGCCGGCTCCGGCCTCCGAAACGGCGTGCCGCAGAAAAACCGGGCCGGATCCGGCCTCCGAAACGGCGTGCGGCGGAAAAACCGGGCCGGAAACGGCGTGCCGCGGAAAAACCGTGCCGGATCCGGCCTCCGAAACGGCGTGCCGCGGAAAAGCCGGGCCGGATCCGGCCTCCGAAAGGGCGTGCCGCGGAAAAACCGGGCCGGATCCGGCCTCCGAAACGGCGTGCCGTGGAAAAACCGGGCCGGATCCGGCCTCCGAAACGGCGTGCCGCGGAAAAACCGGGCCGGATCCGGCCTCCGAAACGGCGTGCCGCGGAAAAAACCGGGCCGGAAACGGCGTGCCGCGGAAAAACCGGGCCGGATCCGGCCTCCGAAACGGCGTGCCGCGGAAAAACCGGGCCGGATCCGGCCTCCGAAACGGCGTGCCGCGGAAAAAACCGGGCCGGATCCGGCCTCCGAAACGGCGTGCGGCAGAAAAACCGGGCCGGAAACGGCGTGCCGCGGAAAAAACCGGGCCTTAAACGGCGTGCGGTGGAAAAACCGTGCCGGATCCGGCCTCCGAAACGGCGTGCCGCGGAAAAACCGGGCCGGAAACGGCGTGCCGCGGAAAAACCGGGCCGGATCCGGCCTCCGAAACGGCGTGCCGCGGAAAAAACCGGGCCGGATCCGGCCTCCGAAACGGCGTGCGGCGGAAAAACCGGGCCGGATCCGGCCTCCGAAACGGCGTGCCGCGGAAAAACCGGGCCGGAAATGGCGTGCCGCGGAAAAACCGGGCCGGATCCGGCCTCCAAAACGGCGTGCCGCGGAAAAACCGGGCCGGATCCGGCCTCCGAAACGGCGTGCCGCGGAAAAACCGGGCCGGAAATGGCGTGCCGCGGAAAAACCGGGCCGGATCCGGCCTCCGAAACGGCGTGCCGCGGAAAAACCGGGCCGGATCCGGCCTCCGAAAGGGCGTGCCGCGGAAAAAACCGGGCCGGATCCGGCCTCCGAAACGGCGTGCCGTGGAAAAACCGGGCCGGATCCGGCCTCCGAAACGGCGTGCCGCGGAAAAACCGGGCCGGAAACGGCGTGCCGCGGAAAAACCGGGCCGGATCCGGCCTCCGAAACGGCGTGCCGCGGAAAAACCGGGCTGGATCCGGCCTCCGAAACGGCGTGCCGCGGAAAAACCAGGCCGGATCCGGCCTCCGAAACGGCGTGCCGCGGAAAAACCGGGCCGGATCCGGCCTCCGAAAGGGCGTGCCGCGGAAAAAACCGTGCCGGATCCGGCCTCCGAAACGGCGTGCCGCGGAAAAACCGGGCCGAATCCGGCCTCCGAAACGGCGTGCGGCGGAAAAATCGGGCCGGATCCGGCCTCCGAAACGGCGTGCGGTGGAAAAACCGGGCCGGATCCGGCCTCCGAAACGGCGTGCGGCGGAAAAACCGGGCCGGATCCGGCCTCCGAAACGGCGTGCCGCGGAAAAAACCGGGCCGGAAACGGCGTGCCGCGGAAAAACCGGGCCGGATCCGGCCTCCGAAACGGCGTGCCGCGGAAAAACCGGGCCGGATCCGGCCTCCGAAACGGCGTGCCGCGGAAAAACCGGGCCGGAAACGGCGTGCCGCGGAAAAACCGGGCCGGATCCGGCCTCCGAAACGGCGTGCCGCGGAAAAAACCGGGCCGGATCCGGCCTCCGAAACGGCGTGCCGCGGAAAAACCGGGCCGGATCCGGCCTCCGAAACGGCGTGCCGCGGAAAAACCGGGCCGCATCCGGCCTCCGAAACGGCGTGCCGCGGAAAAACCGGGCCGGATCCGGCCTCCGAAACGGCGTGCGGCAGAAAAACCGGGCCGGAAACGGCGTGCCGCGGCGGAAAAACCGGGCCTTAAACGGCGTGCGGTGGAAAAACCGGGCCGGATCCGGCCTCCGAAACGGCGTGCCGCGGAAAAACCGGGCCGGAAACGGCGTGCCGCGGAAAAACCGGGCCGGATCCGGCCTCCGAAACGGCGTGCCGCGGAAAAACCGGGCCGGATCCGGCCTCCAAAACGGCGTGCCGCGGAAAAACCGGGCCGGATCCGGCCTCCGAAACGGCGTGCCGCGGAAAAACCGGGCCGGAAATGGCGTGCCGCGGAAAAACCGGGCCGGCTCCGGCCTCCGAAACGGCGTGCCGCAGAAAAACCGGGCCGGATCCGGCCTCCGAAACGGCGTGCGGCGGAAAAACCGGGCCGGAAATGGCGTGCCGCGGAAAAACCGTGCCGGATCCGGCCTCCGAAACGGCGTGCCGCGGAAAAGCCGGGCCGGATCCGGCCTCCGAAAGGGCGTGCCGCGGAAAAACCGGGCCGGATCCGGCCTCCGAAACGGCGTGCCGTGGAAAAACCGGGCCGGATCCGGCCTCCGAAACGGCGTGCCGCGGAAAAAACCGGGCCGGATCCGGCCTCCGAAACGGCGTGCCGCGGAAAAAACCGGGCCGGAAACGGCGTGCCGCGGAAAAACCGGGCCGGATCCGGCCTCCGAAACGGCGTGCCGCGGAAAAACCGGGCCGGATCCGGCCTCCGAAACGGCGTGCCGCGGAAAAACCGGGCCGGATCCGGCCTCCGAAACGGCGTGCCGCGGAAAAAACCGGGCCGCATCCGGCCTCCGAAACGGCGTGCGCGGAAAAACCGGGCCGGATCCGGCCTCCGAAACGGTCGGTGCGGCAGAAAAACCGGGCCGGAAACGGCGTGCCGCGGAAAAACCGGGCCTTAAACGGCGTGCGGTGGAAAAACCGGGCCGGATCCGGCCTCCGAAACGGCGTGCCGCGGAAAAACCGGGCCGGAAACGGCGTGCCGCGGAAAAACCGGGCCGGATCCGGCCTCCGAAACGGCGTGCCGCGGAAAAACCGGGCCGGATCCGGCCTCCGAAACGGCGTGCGGCGGAAAAACCGGGCCGGATCCGGCCTCCGAAACGGCGTGCCGCGGGAAAAACCGGGCCGGAAATGGCGTGCCGCGGAAAAACCGGGCCGGATCCGGCCTCCAAAACGGCGTGCCGCGGAAAAACCGGGCCGGATCCGGCCTCCGAAACGGCGTGCGGCGGAAAAAACCGGGCCGGAAATGGCGTGCCGCGGAAAAACCGGGCCGGATCCGGCCTCCGAAACGGCGTGCCGCGGAAAAAACCGGGCCGGATCCGGCCTCCGAAAGGGCGTGCCGCGGAAAAACCGGGCCGGATCCGGCCTCCGAAACGGCGTGCCGTGGAAAAACCGGGCCGGATCCGGCCTCCGAAACGGCGTGCCGCGGAAAAAACCGGGCCGGAAACGGCGTGCCGCGGAAAAAACCGGGCCGGATCCGGCCTCCGAAACGGCGTGCCGCGGAAAAACCGGGCTGGATCCGGCCTCCGAAACGGCGTGCCGCGGAAAAACCAGGCCGGAAATGGCGTGCCGCGGAAAAACCGGGCCGGATCCGGCCTCCGAAACGGCGTGCCGCAGAAAAACCGGGCCGGATCCGGCCTCCGAAACGGCGTGCCGCGGAAAAACCGGGCCGGATCCGGCCTCCGAAACGGCGTGCCGCGGAAAAAACCGGGCCGGATCCGGCCTCCGAAACGGCGTGCCGCGGAAAAACCGTGCCGGATCCGGCCTCCGAAACGGCGTGCCGCGGAAAAACCGGGCCGAATCCGGCCTCCGAAACGGCGTGCGGCGGAAAAATCGGGCCGGATCCGGCCTCCGAAACGGCGTGCGGTGGAAAAACCGGGCCGGATCCGGCCTCCGAAACGGCGTGCGGCGGAAAAAACCGGGCCGGAAATGGCGTGCCGCAGAAAAACCGGGCCGGATCCGGCCTCCGAAACGGCGTGCCGCGGAAAAACCGGGCCGGATCCGGCCTCCGAAAGGGCGTGCCGCGGAAAAAACCGGGCCGGATCCGGCCTCCGAAACGGCGTGCCGCGGAAAAAACCGGGCCGGAAACGGCGTGCCGCGGAAAAACCGGGCCGGATCCGGCCTCCGAAACGGCGGTGCCGCGGAAAAACCGGGCCGGATCCGGCCTCCGAAACGGTCGTGCCGCGGAAAAACCGGGCCGGAAACGGCGTGCCGCGGAAAAACCGGGCCGGATCCGGCCTCCGAAACGGCGTGCCGCGGAAAAACCGGGCCGGATCCGGCCTCCGAAACGGCGTGCCGCGGAAAAACCGGGCCGCATCCGGCCTCCGAAACGGCGTGCCGCGGAAAAACCGGGCCGGATCCGGCCTCCGAAACGGCGTGCGGCAGAAAAACCGGGCCGGAAACGGCGTGCCGCGGAAAAACCGGGCCTTAAACGGCGTGCGGGTGGAAAAACCGGGCCGGATCCGGCCTCCGAAACGGCGTGCCGCGGAAAAACCGGGCCGGAAACGGCGTGCCGCGGAAAAACCGGGCCGGATCCGGCCTCCGAAACGGCGTGCCGCGGAAAAACCGGGCCGGATCCGGCCTCCAAAACGGCGTGCCGCGGAAAAACCGGGCCGGATCCGGCCTCCGAAACGGCGTGCTGCGGAAAAAACCGGGCCGGAAATGGCGTGCCGCGGAAAAACCGGGCCGGATCCGGCCTCCAAAACGGCGTGCCGCGGAAAAACCGGGCCGGATCCGGCCTCCGAAACGGCGTGCGGCGGAAAAACCGGGCCGGAAATGGCGTGCCGCGGAAAAACCGTGCCGGATCCGGCCTCCGAAACGGCGTGCCGCGGAAAAACCGGGCCGGATCCGGCCTCCGAAAGGGCGTGCCGCGGAAAAACCGGGCCGGATCCGGCCTCCGAAACGGCGTGCCGTGGAAAAAACCGGGCCGGATCCGGCCTCCGAAACGGCGTGCCGCGGAAAAACCGGGCCGGATCCGGCCTCCGAAACGGCGTGCCGCGGAAAAAACCGGGCCGGAAACGGCGTGCCGCGGAAAAACCGGGCCGGATCCGGCCTCCGAAACGGCGTGCCGCGGAAAAACCGGGCCGGATCCGGCCTCCGAAACGGCGTGCCGCGGAAAAACCGGGCCGGATCCGGCCTCCGAAACGGCGTGCCGCGGAAAAACCGGGCCGCATCCGGCCTCCGAAACGGCGTGCCGCGGAAAAACCGGGCCGGATCCGGCCTCCGAAACGGCGTGCGGCAGAAAAACCGGGCCGGAAACGGTCGTGCCGCGGAAAAACCGGGCCTTAAACGGCGTGCGGTGGAAAAACCGGGCCGGATCCGGCCTCCGAAACGGCGTGCCGCGGAAAAAACCGGGCCGGAAACGGCGTGCCGCGGAAAAAACCGGGCCGGATCCGGCCTCCGAAACGGCGTGCCGCGGAAAAACCGGGCCGGATCCGGCCTCCAAAACGGCGTGCCGCGGAAAAACCGGGCCGGATCCGGCCTCCGAAACGGCGTGCCGCGGAAAAAACCGGGCCGGAAATGGCGTGCCGCGGAAAAACCGGGCCGGATCCGGCCTCCAAAACGGCGTGCCGCGGAAAAACCGGGCCGGATCCGGCCTCCGAAACGGCGTGCGGCGGAAAAACCGGGCCGGAAATGGCGTGCCGCGGAAAAACCGGGCCGGATCCGGCCTCCGAAACGGCGTGCCGCGGAAAAACCGGGCCGGATCCGGCCTCCGAAAGGGCGTGCCGCGGAAAAACCGGGCCGGATCCGGCCTCCGAAACGGCGTGCCGTGGAAAAACCGGGCCGGATCCGGCCTCCGAAACGGCGTGCCGCGGAAAAAACCGGGCCGGAAACGGCGTGCCGCGGAAAAACCGGGCCGGATCCGGCCTCCGAAACGGCGCGCCGCGGAAAAACCGGGCCGGATCCGGCCTCCGAAACGGCGTGCCGCGGAAAAACCGGGCCGGATCCGGCCTCCGAAACGGCGTGCCGCGGAAATACCGGGCCGCATCCGGCCTCCGAAACGGCGTGCCGCGGAAAAACCGGGCCGGATCCGGCCTCCGAAACGGCGTGCGGCAGAAAAACCGGGCCGGAAACGGCGTTGCCGCGGAAAAAACCGGGCCTTAAACGGGCGTGCCGCGGAAAAACCGGGCCGGATCCGGCCTCCGAAACGCGTCTCGTGCCGCGGAAAAAACCGGGCCGGAAACGGCGTGCCGCGATAAAACCGGGCCAGATCCGGCCTCCGAAACGGCGTGCCGCGGAAAAACCGGGCCGGAAACGGCGTGCCACGGAAAAACCGGGCCGGATCGGGCCTCCGAAACGGCGTGCCGCGGAAAAACCGGGCCGGATCCGGCCTCCGAAACGGCGTTCCGCGGAAAAAACCGGGCCGGAAATGGCGTGCCGCGGAAAAACCGGGCCGGATCCGGCCTCCAAAACTGCGTTCCGTGGAAAAAACCGGGCCGGATCCGGCCTCCGAAACGGCGTGCCGCGGAAAAAACCGGGCCGGAAACGGCGTGCCGCGGAAAAAACCGGGCCGGATCCGGCCTCCGAAACGGCGTGCCGCAGCAAAACCGGGCCGGATCCGGCCTCCGAAACGGCGTGCCGTGGAAAAACCAGGCCGGAAACGGCGTGCCGCGGAAAAAACCGGGCCGGATCCGGCCTCCGAAAGGGCGTGCCGCGGAAAAACCGGGCCGGAAATGGCGTGCCGCGGAAAAACCGGGCGGATCCGGCCTCCGAAACGGCGTGCCGCAGAAAAACCGGGCCGGATCCGGCCTCCGAAACGGCGTGCCGCGGAAAAACCGGGCCGGATCCGGCCTCCGAAACGGCGTGCCGCGGAAAAACCGGGCCGGAAACGGCGTGCCGCGATAAAACCGGGCCAGATCCGGCCTCCGAAACGGCGTGCCGCGGAAAAACCGGGCCGGAAACGGCGTGCCACGGAAAAAACCGGGCCGGATCGGGCCTCCGAAACGGCGTGCCGCGGAAAAACCGGGCGGATCCGGCCTCCGAAACGGCGTGCCGCGGAAAAACCGGGCCGGATCCGGCCTCCGAAACGGCGTTCCGCGGAAAAACCGGGCCGGAAATGGCGTGCCGCGGAAAAACCGGGCCGGATCCGGCCTCCAAAACTGCGTTCCGTGGAAAAACCGGGCCGGATCCGGCCTCCGAAACGGCGTGCCGCGGAAAAACCGGGCCGGAAACGGCGTGCCGCGGAAAAACCGGGCCGGATCCGGCCTCCGAAACGGCGTGCCGCAGCAAAACCGGGCCGGATCCGGCCTCCGAAACGGCGTGCCGTGGAAAAACCGGGCCGGAAACGGCGTGCGGCGGAAAAACCGGGCCGGATCCGGCCTCCGAAAGGGCGTGCCGCGGAAAAACCGGGCCGGAAATGGCGTGCCGCGGAAAAACCGGGCCGGATCCGGCCTCCGAAACGGCGTGCCGCAGAAAAACCGGGCCGGATCCGGCCTCCGAAACGGCGTGCCGCGGAAAAACCGGGCCGGATCCGGCCTCCGAAACGGCGTGCCGCGGAAAAACCGGGCCGGATCCGGCCTCCGAAACGGCGTGCCGCGTAAAAACCGGGCTGGATCCGGCCTCCGAAACGGCGTGCGGCGGAAAAACCGGGCCGAATCCGGCCTCCGAAACGGCGTGCGGCGGAAAAATCGGGCCGGATCCGGCCTCCGAAACGGCGTGCTGTGGAAAAACCGGGCCGGAAATGGCGTGCCGCGGAAAAACCGAGGCCGGATCCGGCCTCCGAAACGGCATGCCGCGGAAAAACCGGGCCGGATCCAGCCTCCGAAACGGCGTGCCGCGGAAAAACCGGGCCGGATCCGGCCTCCGAAACGGCGTGCCGCGGAAAAAACCGGGCCGGATCCGGCGTCCGAAACGGCGTGCCGCGGAAAAAACCGGGCCGGAAACGGCGTGCCGCGGAAAAACCGGGCCGGATCCGGCCTCCGAAACGGCGTGCCGCAGAAAAAACCGGGTCGGAAACTGCGTGCCGCGGAAAAACCGGGCCGGATCCGGCCTCCGAAACGGCGTGCCGCGGAAAAACCGGGCCGGATCCGGCCTCCGAAACGGCGTGCCGCGGCAAAACCGGGCCGGATCCGGCCTCCGAAACGGCGTGCCGCGGAAAAAACCGGGCCGGAAACGGCGTGCCGCGGAAAAACCGGGCCGGATCCGGCCTCCGAAACGGCGTGCGGCGGAAAAACCCGGGCCGGATCCGGCCTCCGAAACGGCGTGCCGTGGAAAAACCGGGCCGGAAACGGCGTGCCGCGGAAAAACTGGGCCGGATCCGGCCTCCGAAACGGGCGTGCTGCGGAAAAACCGGGCCGGATCTGGCCTCCGAAACGGCGTGCCGCGGAAAAACCGGGAGGGAAATGGCGTGCCGCGGAAAAAACCGGGCCGGATCCGGCCTCCGAAACGGCGTGCCGCGGAAAAAAACGGGCCGGAAACGGCATGCCGCGGAAAAAACCGGGCCGGATCCGGCCTCCGAAACGGCGTGCCGTGGAAAAACCGGGCCGGAAACGGCGTGCCGCAGAAAAACCGGGCCGGATCCGGCCTCCGAAACGGCGTGCCGCGGAAAAACTGGGCCGGATCCGGCCTCCGAAACGGCGTGCCGCGGAAAAACCGGGCAGGAAACGGCGTGCCGCGGAAAAAACCGGGCCGGAAACGGCGTGCCGCGGAAAAACCGGGCCGGATCCGGCCTCCGAAACGGCGTGCCGCGGAAAAACTGGGCCGGATCCGGCCTCCGAAACGGCGTGCCGCGGAAAAACCGGGCCGGATCCGGCCTCCGAAACGGCGTGCCGCGGAAAAACCGGGCCGGAAACGGCGTGCCACGGAAAAAACCGGGCCGGATCCGGCCTCCGAAACGGCGTGCCGCGGAAAAACCGGGCCGGATCCGGCCTCCGAAACGGCGTGCCGCGGCAAAACCGGGCCGGATCCGGCCTCCGAAACGGCGTGCCGCGGAAAAACCGGGCCGGATCCGGCCTCCGAAACGGGCGTGCCGCAGAAAAACCGGGCCGGAAACGGCGTGCCACGGAAAAACCGGGCCGGATCCGGCCTCCGAAACGGCGTGCCGCGGAAAAACCGGGAGGGAAATGGTCGTGCCGCGGAAAAACCGGGCCGGATCCGGCCTCCGAAACGGCGTGCCGCGGAAAAACCCGGGCCGGAAACGGCGTGCCGCCGAAAAACCGGGCCGGGAAACGGCCTCCGAAACGGCGTGCCGCGGAAAAACCGGGCCGGATCCGGCCTCCGAAACGGCGTGCCGCGGAAAAACCGGGAGGGAAATGGCGTGCCGCGGAAAAACCGGGCCGGATCCGGCCTCCGAAACGGCGTGCCGCGGAAAAAACCAGGCCGGAAACGGCGTGCCGCGGAAAAACCGGGCCGGATCCGGCCTCCGAAAGGGCGTGCCGCGGAAAAACCGGGCCGGATCCGGCCTCCGAAACGGCGTGCCGCGGAAAAACCGGGCCGGATCCGGCCTCCGAAACGGCGTGCCGCGGAAAAACCGGGCCGGAAACGGCGTGCCGCGGAAAAACCGGGCCGGATCCGGCCTCCGAAACGGCGTGCCGCGGAAAAACCGGGCCTGAAACGGCGTGCCGCGGAAAAACCGGGCCGGATCCGGCCTCCGAAACGGCGTGCCGCGGAAAAACCGGGCCGGAAATGGCGTGCCGCGGAAAAACCGGGCCGGATCCGGCCTCCGAAACGGCGTGCCGCGGAAAAACCGGGCCGGAAACGGCGTGCCGCGGAAAAAACCGGGCCGGATCCGGCCTCCGAAACGGCGTGCCGCGGAAAAAACCGGGCCGGAAACGGCGTGCCGCGGAAAAACCGGGCCGGATCCGGCCTCCGAAATGGCGTGCCGCGGAAAAACCGGGCCGGAAACGGCGTGCCGCGGAAAAACCGGGCCGGATCCGGCCTCCGAAACGGCGTGCCGCGGAAAAACCGGGCCGGATCCGGCCTCCGAAAGGGTGTGCCGCGGAAAAACCGGGCCGGATCCGGCCTCCGAAACGGCGTGCCGCGGAAAAAACCGGGCCGGAAACGGCGTGCCGCGGAAAAACCGGGCCGGATCCGGCCTCCGAAACGGCGTGCCGCAGAAAAAACCGGGTCGGAAACTGCGTGCCGCGGAAAAACCGGGCCGGATCCGGCCTCCGAAACGGCGTGCCGCGGAAAAACCGGGCCGGATCCGGCCTCCGAAACGGCGTGCCGCGGAAAAACCGGGCCGGATCCGGCCTCCAAAATGGCGTGCGGCGGAAAAACCGGGCCGGAAACGGCGTGCCGCGGAAAAACCGGGCCGGATCCGGCCTCCGAAACGGCGTGCTGCGGAAAAACCGGGCAGGATCCGGCCTCCGAAACGGCGTGCCGCGGAAAAACCGGGCCGGATCCGGCCTCCGAAACGGCGTGCCGCGGAAAAACCGGGCCGGAAACAGCGTGCCGCGGAAAAACCGGGCCGGATCCGGCCTCCGAAACGGCGTGCCGCGGAAAAACCGGGCCGGATCCGGCCTCCGAAACGGCGTGCGGCGGATAAACCGGGCCGGATCCGGCCTCCGAAACGGCGTGCCGCGGAAAAACCGGGCCGGAAATGGCGTGCCGCGGAAAAACCGGGCCGGATCCGGCCTCCGAAACGGCGTGCCGCGGAAAAACCGGGCCGGAAACGGCGTGCCGCGGAAAAACCGGGCCGGATCCGGCCTCCGAAATGGCGTGCCGCGGAAAAACCGGGCCGGAAACGGCGTGCCGCGGAAAAACCGGGCCGGATCCGGCCTCCGAAACGGCGTGCCGCGGAAAAACCGGGCCGGATCCGGCCTCCGAAAGGGCGTGCCGCGGCAAAACCGGGCCGGATCCGGCCTCCGAAACGGCGTGCCGCGGAAAAAACCGGGCCGGAAACGGCGTGCCGCGGAAAAACCGGGCCGGATCCGGCCTCCGAAACGGCGTGCCGCAGAAAAACCGGGCCGGAAACGGCGTGCCGCGGAAAAACCGGGCCGGATCCGGCCTCCGAAACGGCGTGCCGCGGAAAAACCGGGGCCGGATCCGGCCTCCGAAAGGGCGTGCCGCGGAAA
>NW_027441318.1:0-24907 GCF_949628215.1 Phalacrocorax aristotelis | reverse complement strand
TGTCCATATAAGGCTATATTTTTCCAGTCCATATAAGGCTATATTGGTCCTGTCCATATAAGGCTATATTTTTCCCGTCCATATAAGGCTATATTGGTCCTGTCCATATAAGGCTATATTTTTCCAGTCCATATAAGGCTATATTTTTCCAGTCCATATAAGGCTATATTTTTCCAGTCCATATAAGGCTATATTGGTCCTGTCCATATAAGGCTATATTTTTCCAGTCCATATAAGGCTATATTGGTCCTGTCCATATAAGGCTATATTTTTCCCGTCCATATAAGGCTATATTGGTCCTGTCCATATAAGGCTATATTTTTCCAGTCCATATAAGGCTATATTGGTCCTGTCCATATAAGGCTATATTTTTCCAGTCCATATAAGGCTATATTGGTCCTGTCCATATAAGGCTATATTTTTCCAGTCCATATAAGGCTATATTGGTCCTTTCCATATAAGGCTATATTGGTCCTGTCCATATAAGGCTATATTGGTCCTGTCCATATAAGGCTATATTTTTCCAGTCCATATAAGGCTATATTTTTCCAGTCCATATAAGGCTATATTGGTCCTGTCCATATAAGGCTATATTTTTCCAGTCCATATAAGGCTATATTGGTCCTGTCCATATAAGGCTATATTTTTCCAGTCCATATAAGGCTATATTGGTCCTGTCCATATAAGGCTATATTTTTCCAGTCCATATAAGGCTATATTTTTCCAGTCCATATAAGGCTATATTGGTCCTGTCCATATAAGGCTATATTGGTCCTGTCCATATAAGGCTATATTTTTCCAGTCCATATAAGGCTATATTGGTCCTGTCCATATAAGGCTATATTTTTCCAGTCCATATAAGGCTATATTGGTCCTTTCCATATAAGGCTATATTGGTCCTGTCCATATAAGGCTATATTTTTCCAGTCCATATAAGGCTATATTGGTCCTGTCCATATAAGGCTATATTTTTCCAGTCCATATAAGGCTATATTGGTCCTGTCCATATAAGGCTATATTTTTCCAGTCCATATAAGGCTATATTTTTCCAGTCCATATAAGGCTATATTGGTCCTTTCCATATAAGGCTATATTTTTCCAGTCCATATAAGGCTATATTGGTCCTGTCCATATAAGGCTATATTGGTCCTGTCCATATAAGGCTATATTTTTCCAGTCCATATAAGGCTATATTGGTCCTGTCCATATAAGGCTATATTTTTCCAGTCCATATAAGGCTATATTGGTCCTTTCCATATAAGGCTATATTGGTCCTGTCCATATAAGGCTATATTTTTCCAGTCCATATAAGGCTATATTGGTCCTGTCCATATAAGGCTATATTTTTCCAGTCCATATAAGGCTATATTGGTCCTGTCCATATAAGGCTATATTTTTCCAGTCCATATAAGGCTATATTTTTCCAGTCCATATAAGGCTATATTGGTCCTTTCCATATAAGGCTATATTTTTCCAGTCCATATAAGGCTATATTGGTCCTGTCCATATAAGGCTATATTTTTCCAGTCCATATAAGGCTATATTGGTCCTGTCCATATAAGGCTATATTTTTCCAGTCCATATAAGGCTATATTGGTCCTTTCCATATAAGGCTATATTGGTCCTGTCCATATAAGGCTATATTTTTCCAGTCCATATAAGGCTATATTGGTCCTGTCCATATAAGGCTATATTTTTCCAGTCCATATAAGGCTATATTGGTCCTGTCCATATAAGGCTATATTTTTCCAGTCCATATAAGGCTATATTTTTCCAGTCCATATAAGGCTATATTGGTCCTGTCCATATAAGGCTATATTTTTCCAGTCCATATAAGGCTATATTGGTCCTGTCCATATAAGGCTATATTTTTCCAGTCCATATAAGGCTATATTGGTCCTGTCCATATAAGGCTATATTTTTCCAGTCCATATAAGGCTATATTGGTCCTGTCCATATAAGGCTATATTTTTCCAGTCCATATAAGGCTATATTGGTCCTGTCCATATAAGGCTATATTTTTCCAGTCCATATAAGGCTATATTGGTCCTGTCCATATAAGGCTATATTTTTCCAGTCCATATAAGGCTATATTGGTCCTATCCATATAAGGCTATATTCTTCCAGTCCATATAAGGCTATATTGGTCCTGTCCATATAAGGCTATATTTTTCCAGTCCATATAAGGCTATATTGGTCCTGTCCATATAAGGCTATATTTTTCCAGTCCATATAAGGCTATATTGGTCCTGTCCATATAAGGCTATATTGGTCCTGTCCATATAAGGCTATATTGGTCCTATCCATATAAGGCTATATTTTTCCAGTCCATATAAGGCTATATTGGTCCTGTCCATATAAGGCTATATTTTTCCAGTCCATATAAGGCTATATTGGTCCTTTCCATATAAGGCTATATTGGTCCTGTCCATATAAGGCTATATTTTTCCAGTCCATATAAGGCTATATTTTTCCAGTCCATATAAGGCTATATTGGTCCTTTCCATATAAGGCTATATTGGTCCTTTCCATATAAGGCTATATTGGGTCCTGTCCATATAAGGCTATATTTTTCCAGTCCATATAAGGCTATATTGGTCCTGTCCATATAAGGCTATATTTTTCCAGTCCATATAAGGCTATATTGGTCCTTTCCATATAAGGCTATATTGGTCCTGTCCATATAAGGCTATATTTTTCCAGTCCATATAAGGCTATATTGGTCCTGTCCATATAAGGCTATATTTTTCCAGTCCATATAAGGCTATATTGGTCCTGTCCATATAAGGCTATATTTTTCCAGTCCATATAAGGCTATATTGGTCCTGTCCATATAAGGCTATATTTTTCCAGTCCATATAAGGCTATATTGGTCCTGTCCATATAAGGCTATATTTTTCCAGTCCATATAAGGCTATATTGGTCCTTTCCATATAAGGCTATATTTTTCCAGTCCATATAAGGCTATATTTTTCCAGTCCATATAAGGCTATATTGGTCCTGTCCATATAAGGCTATATTTTTCCAGTCCATATAAGGCTATATTGGTCCTGTCCATATAAGGCTATATTGGTCCTGTCCATATAAGGCTATATTTTTCCAGTCCATATAAGGCTATATTGGTCCTTTCCATATAAGGCTATATTGGTCCTGTCCATATAAGGCTATATTTTTCCAGTCCATATAAGGCTATATTGGTCCTGTCCATATAAGGCTATATTTTTCAGTCCATATAAGGCTATATTGGTCCTGTCCATATAAGGCTATATTTTTCCAGTCCATATAAGGCTATATTGGTCCTGTCCATATAAGGCTATATTTTTCCAGTCCATATAAGGCTATATTGGTCCTGTCCATATAAGGCTATATTTTTCCAGTCCATATAAGGCTATATTGGTCCTGTCCATATAAGGCTATATTTTTCCAGTCCATATAAGGCTATATTGGTCCTGTCCATATAAGGCTATATTTTTCCAGTCCATATAAGGCTATATTGGTCCTGTCCATATAAGGCTATATTTTTCCAGTCCATATAAGGCTATATTTTTCAAGTCCATATAAGTCTATATTGGTCCTTTCCATATAAGGCTATATTTTTCCAGTCCATATAAGGCTATATTGGTCCTGTCCATATAAGGCTATATTTTTCCAGTCCATATAAGGCTATATTGGTCCTGTCCATATAAGGCTATATTTTTCCAGTCCATATAAGTCTATATTTTTCCAGTCCATATAAGGCTATATTGGTCCTGTCCATATAAGGCTATATTTTTCCAGTCCATATAAGGCTATATTGGTCCTGTCCATATAAGGCTATATTTTTCCAGTCCATATAAGGCTATATTGGTCCTGTCCATATAAGGCTATATTTTTCCAGTCCATATAAGGCTATATTGGTCCTGTCCATATAAGGCTATATTTTTCCAGTCCATATAAGGCTATATTGGTCCTGTCCATATAAGGCTATATTGGTCCTGTCCATATAAGGCTATATTTTTCCAGTCCATATAAGGCTATATTGGTCCTGTCCATATAAGGCTATATTTTTCCAGTCCATATAAGGCTATATTGGTCCTGTCCATATAAGGCTATATTTTTCCAGTCCATATAAGGCTATATTGGTCCTGTCCATATAAGGCTATATTTTTCCAGTCCATATAAGGCTATATTGGTCCTGTCCATATAAGGCTATATTTTTCCAGTCCATATAAGGCTATATTGGTCCTGTCCATATAAGGCTATATTTTTCCAGTCCATATAAGGCTATATTGGTCCTGTCCATATAAGGCTATATTTTTCCAGTCCATATAAGGCTATATTGGTCCTGTCCATATAAGGCTATATTTTTGCAGTCCATATAAGGCTATATTGGTCCTGTCCATATAAGGCTATATTTTTCCAGTCCATATAAGGCTATATTGGTCCTATCCATATAAGGCTATATTTTTCCAGTCCATATAAGGCTATATTGGTCCTGTCCATATAAGGCTATATTTTTCCAGTCCATATAAGGCTATATTGGTCCTGTCCATATAAGGCTATATTTTTCCAGTCCATATGAGGCTATATTTTTCCAGTCCATATAAGGCTATATTTTTCCAGTCCATATAAGGCTATATTGGTCCTGTCCATATAAGGCTATATTGGTCCTGTCCATATAAGGCTATATTTTTCCAGTCCATATAAGGCTATATTGGTCCTGTCCATATAAGGCTATATTTTTCCAGTCCATATAAGGCTATATTGGTCCTGTCCATATAAGGCTATATTTTTCCAGTCCATATAAGGCTATATTGGTCCTATCCATATAAGGCTATATTTTTCCAGTCCATATAAGGCTATATTGGTCCTTTCCATATAAGGCTATATTGGTCCTGTCCATATAAGGCTATATTGGTCCTGTCCATATAAGGCTATATTTTTCCAGTCCATATAAGGCTATATTGGTCCTGTCCATATAAGGCTATATTTTTCCAGTCCATATAAGGCTATATTGGTCCTGTCCATATAAGGCTATATTTTTCCAGTCCATATAAGGCTATATTTTTCCAGTCCATATAAGGCTATATTTTTCCAGTCCATATAAGGCTATATTGGTCCTGTCCATATAAGGCTATATTTTTCCAGTCCATATAAGGCTATATTGGTCCTGTCCATATAAGGCTATATTTTTCCAGTCCATATAAGGCTATATTGGTCCTGTCCATATAAGGCTATATTGGTCCTGTCCATATAAGGCTATATTTTTCCAGTCCATATAAGGCTATATTGGTCCTATCCATATAAGGCTATATTTTTCCAGTCCATATAAGGCTATATTGGTCCTGTCCATATAAGGCTATATTTTTCCAGTCCATATAAGGCTATATTGGTCCTATCCATATAAGGCTATATTTTTCCAGTCCATATAAGGCTATATTGGTCCTGTCCATATAAGGCTATATTTTTCCAGTCCATATAAGGCTATATTGGTCCTTTCCATATAAGGCTATATTGGTCCTGTCCATATAAGGCTATATTGGTCCTATCCATATAAGGCTATATTTTTCCAGTCCATATAAGGCTATATTGGTCCTGTCCATATAAGGCTATATTTTTCCAGTCCATATAAGGCTATATTGGTCCTTTCCATATAAGGCTATATTGGTCCTGTCCATATAAGGCTATATTTTTCCAGTCCATATAAGGCTATATTGGCCCTGTCCATATAAGGCTATATTTTTCCAGTCCATATAAGGCTATATTGGTCCTGTCCATATAAGGCTATATTTTTCCAGTCCATATAAGGCTATATTGGTCCTGTCCATATAAGGCTATATTTTTCCAGTCCATATGAGGCTATATTTTTCCAGTCCATATAAGGCTATATTGGTCCAGTCCATATAAGGCTATATTGGTCCTGTCCATATAAGGCTATATTGGTCCTGTCCATATAAGGCTATATTTTTCCAGTCCATATAAGGCTATATTGGTCCTGTCCATATAAGGCTATATTTTTCCAGTCCATATAAGGCTATATTGGTCCTGTCCATATAAGGCTATATTTTTCCAGTCCATATAAGGCTATATTGGTCCTGTCCATATAAGGCTATATTTTTCCAGTCCATATAAGGCTATATTGGTCCTTTCCATATAAGGCTATATTGGTCCTGTCCATATAAGGCTATATTTTTCCAGTCCATATAAGGCTATATTGGTCCTATCCATATAAGGCTATATTTTTCCAGTCCATATAAGGCTATATTGGTCCTTTCCATATAAGGCTATATTTTTCCAGTCCATATAAGGCTATATTTTTCCAGTCCATATAAGGCTATATTGGTCCTGTCCATATAATGCTATATTTTTCCAGTCCATATAAGGCTATATTGGTCCTGTCCATATAAGGCTATATTTTTCCAGTCCATATAAGGCTATATTGGTCCTGTCCATATAAGGCTATATTTTTCCAGTCCATATAAGGCTATATTGGTCCTGTCCATATAAGGCTATATTTTTCGAGTCCATATAAGGCTATATTGGTCCTGTCCATATAAGGCTATATTGGTCCTGTCCATATAAGGCTATATTTTTCCAGTCCATATAAGGCTATATTGGTCCTGTCCATATAAGGCTATATTGGTCCTGTCCATATAAGGCTATATTTTTCCAGTCCATATAAGGCTATATTGGTCCTGTCCATATAAGGCTATATTGGTCCTGTCCATATAAGTCTATATTTTTCCAGTCCATATAAGGCTATATTGGTCCTGTCCATATAAGGCTATATTTTTCGAGTCCATATAAGGCTATATTGGTCCTGTCCATATAAGGCTATATTTTTCGAGTCCATATAAGGCTATATTGGTCCTGTCCATATAAGGCTATATTTTTCCAGTCCATATAAGGCTATATTGGTCCTGTCCATATAAGGCTATATTTTTCGAGTCCATATAAGGCTATATTGGTCCTGTCCATATAAGGCTATATTTTTCGAGTCCATATAAGGCTATATTTTTCGAGTCCATATAAGGCTATATTTTTCGAGTCCATATAAGGCTATATTTTTCGAGTCCATATAAGGCTATATTGGTCCTGTCCATATAAGGCTATATTTTTCCAGTCCATATAAGGCTATATTGGCCCTGTCCATATAAGGCTATATTTTTCCAGTCCATATAAGGCTATATTGGTCCTGTCCATATAAGGCTATATTTTTCCAGTCCATATAAGGCTATATTGGTCCTGTCCATATAAGGCTATATTTTTCCAGTCCATATAAGGCTATATTGGTCCTATCCATATAAGGCTATATTTTTCCAGTCCATATAAGGCTATATTGGTCCTGTCCATATAAGGCTATATTTTTCCAGTCCATATAAGGCTATATTGGTCCTGTCCATATAAGGCTATATTTTTCCAGTCCATATGAGGCTATATTTTTCCAGTCCATATAAGGCTATATTGGTCCAGTCCATATAAGGCTATATTTTTCCAGTCCATATAAGGCTATATTGGTCCTGTCCATATAAGGCTATATTTTTCCAGTCCATATAAGGCTATATTGGTCCTGTCCATATAAGGCTATATTTTTCCAGTCCATATGAGGCTATATTTTTCCAGTCCATATGAGGCTATATTTGTCCAGTCCATATAAGGCTATATTGGTCCAGTCCATATAAGGCTATATTTTTCCAGTCCATATAAGGCTATATTGGTCCTGTCCATATAAGGCTATATTTTTCCAGTCCATATGAGGCTATATTTTTCCAGTCCATATAAGGCTATATTGGTCCAGTCCATATAAGGCTATATTTTTCCAGTCCATATAAGGCTATATTGGTCCTGTCCATATAAGGCTATATTTTTCCAGTCCATATAAGGCTATATTGGTCCTGTCCATATAAGGCTATATTTTTCCAGTCCATATGAGGCTATATTTTTCCAGTCCATATAAGGCTATATTGGTCCAGTCCATATAAGGCTATATTTTTCCAGTCCATATAAGGCTATATTGGTCCTGTCCATATAAGGCTATATTTTTCCAGTCCATATAAGGCTATATTGGTCCTGTCCATATAAGGCTATATTTTCCCAGTCCATATAAGGCTATATTGGTCCTGTCCATATAAGGCTATATTTTTCCAGTCCATATAAGGCTATATTGGTCCTTTCCATATAAGGCTATATTGGTCCTGTCCATATAAGGCTATATTTTTCCAGTCCATATAAGGCTATATTGGTCCTATCCATATAAGGCTATATTTTTCCAGTCCATATAAGGCTATATTGGTCCTTTCCATATAAGGCTATATTGGTCCTGTCCATATAAGGCTATATTTTTCCAGTCCATATAAGGCTATATTGGTCCTGTCCATATAATGCTATATTTTTCCAGTCCATATAAGGCTATATTGGTCCTGTCCATATAAGGCTATATTGGTCCTGTCCATATAAGGCTATATTTTTCCAGTCCATATATGGATATATTGGTCCTTTCCATATAAGGCTATATTTTTCCAGTCCATATAAGGCTATATTGGTCCTGTCCATATAAGGCTATATTTTTCCAGTCCATATAAGGCTATATTGGTCCTGTCCATATAAGGCTATATTTTTCCAGTCCATATAAGGCTATATTGGTCCTTTCCATATAAGGCTATATTGGTCCTGTCCATATAAGGCTATATTTTTCCAGTCCATATAAGGCTATATTGGTCCTATCCATATAAGGCTATATTTTTCCAGTCCATATAAGGCTATATTGGTCCTTTCCATATAAGGCTATATTGGTCCTGTCCATATAAGGCTATATTTTTCCAGTCCATATAAGGCTATATTGGTCCTGTCCATATAAGGCTATATTTTTCCAGTCCATATAAGGCTATATTGGTCCTGTCCATATAAGGCTATATTGGTCCTGTCCATATAAGGCTATATTTTTCCAGTCCATATAAGGCTATATTGGTCCTGTCCATATAAGGCTATATTTTTCCAGTCCATATAAGGCTATATTGGTCCTGTCCATATAAGGCTATATTTTTCCAGTCCATATAAGGCTATATTGGTCCTTTCCATATAAGGCTATATTGATCCTTTCCATATAAGGCTATATTGGTCCTGTCCATATAAGGCTATATTTTTCCAGTCCATATAAGGCTATATTGGTCCTGTCCATATAAGGCTATATTTTTCCAGTCCATATAAGGCTATATTGGTCCTGTCCATATAAGGCTATATTTTTCCAGTCCATATAAGGCTATATTGGTCCTGTCCATATAAGGCTATATTTTTCCAGTCCATATAAGGCTATATTGGTCCTGTCCATATAAGGCTATATTTTTCCAGTCCATATAAGGCTATATTGGTCCTGTCCATATAAGGCTATATTTTTCCAGTCCATATAAGGCTATATTGGTCCTTTCCATATAAGGCTATATTTTTCCAGTCCATATAAGGCTATATTGGTCCTGTCCATATAAGGCTATATTGGTCCTGTCCATATAAGGCTATATTTTTCCAGTCCATATAAGGCTATATTGGTCCTGTCCATATAAGGCTATATTGGTCCTGTCCATATAAGGCTATATTTTTCCAGTCCATATAAGGCTATATTGGTCCTGTCCATATAAGGCTATATTGGTCCTGTCCATATAAGGCTATATTTTTCCAGTCCATATAAGGCTATATTGGTCCTGTCCATATAAGGCTATATTTTTCCAGTCCATATAAGGCTATATTGGTCCTGTCCATATAAGGCTATATTTTACCAGTCCATATAAGGCTATATTGGTCCTGTCCATATAAGGCTATATTTTTCCAGTCCATATAAGGCTATATTGGTCCTGTCCATATAAGGCTATATTTTTCCAGTCCATATAAGGCTATATTGGTCCTGTCCATATAAGGCTATATTTTACCAGTCCATATAAGGCTATATTGGTCCTGTCCATATAAGGCTATATTTTTCCAGTCCATATAAGGCTATATTGGTCCTGTCCATATAAGGCTATATTTTTCCAGTCCATATAAGGCTATATTGGTCCTGTCCATATAAGGCTATATTTTTCCAGTCCATATAAGGCTATATTGGTCCTGTCCATATAAGGCTATATTGGTCCTGTCCATATAAGTCTATATTTTTCCAGTCCATATAAGGCTATATTGGTCCTGTCCATATAAGGCTATATTTTCCCAGTCCATATAAGGCTATATTGGTCCTGTCCATATAAGGCTATATTTTTCCAGTCCATATAAGGCTATATTGGTCCTGTCCATATAAGGCTATATTGGTCCTGTCCATATAAGGCTATATTTTTCCAGTCCATATAAGGCTATATTGGTCCTGTCCATATAAGGCTATATTTTTCCTGTCCATATAAGTCTATATTTTTCCAGTCCATATAAGGCTATATTGGTCCTGTCCATATAAGGCTATATTTTTCCAGTCCATATAAGGCTATATTGGTCCTGTCCATATAAGGCTATATTTTACCAGTCCATATAAGGCTATATTGGTCCTGTCCATATAAGGCTATATTTTTCCAGTCCATATAAGGCTATATTGGTCCTGTCCATATAAGGCTATATTTTTCCAGTCCATATAAGGCTATATTGGTCCTGTCCATATAAGGCTATATTGGTCCTGTCCATATAAGGCTATATTTTTCCAGTCCATATAAGGCTATATTTTTCCAGTCCATATAAGGCTATATTGGTCCAGTCCATATAAGGCTATATTGGTCCTGTCCATATAAGGCTATATTTTTCCAGTCCATATAAGGCTATATTGGTCCTGTCCATATAAGGCTATATTGGTCCTGTCCATATAAGGCTATATTTTTCCAGTCCATATAAGGCTATATTGGTCCTGTCCATATAAGGCTATATTTTACCAGTCCATATAAGGCTATATTGGTCCTGTCCATATAAGGCTATATTTTTCCAGTCCATATAAGGCTATATTGGTCCTGTCCATATAAGGCTATATTTTTCCAGTCCATATAAGGCTATATTGGTCCTGTCCATATAAGGCTATATTTTTCCAGTCCATATAAGGCTATATTGGTCCTGTCCATATAAGGCTATATTTTTCCAGTCCATATAAGTCTATATTTTTCCTGTCCATATAAGGCTATATTTTTCCAGTCCATATAAGGCTATATTGGTCCTTTCCATATAAGGCTATATTGGTCCTGTCCATATAAGGCTATATTTTTCCAGTCCATATAAGGCTATATTGGTCCTGTCCATATAAGGCTATATTGGTCCTGTCCATATAAGGCTATATTTTTCCAGTCCATATAAGGCTATATTGGTCCTGTCCATATAAGGCTATATTTTTCCTGTCCATATAAGGCTATATTTTTCCAGTCCATATAAGGCTATATTGGTCCTGTCCATATAAGGCTATATTTTTCCAGTCCATATAAGGCTATATTGGTCCTGTCCATATAAGGCTATATTTTACCAGTCCATATAAGGCTATATTGGTCCTGTCCATATAAGGCTATATTTTTCCAGTCCATATAAGGCTATATTGGTCCTGTCCATATAAGGCTATATTTTTCCAGTCCATATAAGGCTATATTGGTCCTGTCCATATAAGGCTATATTTTTCCAGTCCATATAAGGCTATATTGGTCCTGTCCATATAAGGCTATATTTTTCCAGTCCATATAAGGCTATATTTTTCCAGTCCATATAAGGCTATATTGGTCCTGTCCAAATAAGGCTATATTTTTCCAGTCCATATAAGGCTATATTGGTCCTGTCCATATAAGGCTACATTTTTGCAGCCATATAAGGCTATATTGGTCCTGTCCATATAAGGCTATATTTTTCCAGTCCATATAAGGCTATATTGGTCCTGTCCATATAAGGCTATATTTTTCCAGTCCATATAAGGCTATATTGGTCCTGTCCATATAAGGCTATATTTTTCCAGTCCATATAAGGCTATATTGGTCCTTTCCATATAAGGCTATATTGGTCCTGTCCATATAAGGCTATATTTTTCCAGTCCATATAAGGCTATATTTTTCCAGTCCATATAAGGCTATATTGGTCCTTTCCATATAAGGCTATATTGGTCCTGTCCATATAAGGCTATATTTTTCCAGTCCATATAAGGCTATATTGGTCCTGTCCATATAAGGCTATATTTTTCCAGTCCATATAAGGCTATATTGGTCCTGTCCATATAAGGCTATATTTTTCCAGTCCATATAAGGCTATATTTTTCCTGTCCATATAAGGCTATATTGGTCCTGTCCATATAAGGCTATATTTTTCCAGTCCATATAAGGCTATATTTTTCCAGTCCATATAAGGCTATATTGGTCCAGTCCATATAAGGCTATATTGGTCCTGTCCATATAAGGCTATATTTTTCCAGTCCATATAAGGCTATATTGGTCCTGTCCATATAAGGATATATTGGTCCTGTCCATATAAGGCTATATTGGTCCTGTCCATATAAGGCTATATTTTTCCAGTCCATATAAGGCTATATTGGTCCTGTCCATATAAGGCTATATTTTTCCAGTCCATATAAGGCTATATTGGTCCTTTCCATATAAGGCTATATTTTTCCAGTCCATATAAGGCTATATTGGTCCTGTCCATATAAGGCTATATTTTTCCAGTCCATATAAGGCTATATTGGTCCTGTCCATATAAGGCTATATTTTTCCAGTCCATATAAGGCTATATTGGTCCTGTCCATATAAGGCTATATTTTTCCAGTCCATATAAGGCTATATTTTTCCAGTCCATATAAGGCTATATTGGTCCTGTCCATATAAGGCTATATTTTTCCAGTCCATATAAGGCTATATTGGTCCTGTCCATATAAGGCTATATTTTTCCAGTCCATATAAGGCTATATTGGTCCTGTCCATATAAGGCTATATTTTTCCAGTCCATATAAGGCTATATTGGTCCTGTCCATATAAGGCTATATTTTTCCAGTCCATATAAGGCTATATTGGTCCTGTCCATATAAGGCTATATTTTTCCAGTCCATATAAGGCTATATTGGTCCTGTCCATATAAGGCTATATTTTTCCAGTCCATATAACGCTATATTGGTCCTGTCCATATAAGGCTATATTGGTCCTGTCCATATAAGGCTATATTTTTCCATTCCATATAAGGCTATATTGGTCCTGTCCATATAAGGCTATATTTTTCCAGTCCATATAAGGCTATATTGGTCCTGTCCATATAAGGCTATATTTTTCCAGTCCATATAACGCTATATTGGTCCTGTCCATATAAGGCTATATTTTTCCAGTCCATATAAGGCTATATTGGTCCTTTCCATATAAGGCTATATTTTTCCAGTCCATATAAGGCTATATTGATCCTGTCCATATAAGGCTATATTTTTCCAGTCCATATAAGGCTATATTGGTCCTGTCCATATAAGGCTATATTTTTCCAGTCCATATAAGGCTATATTTTTCCAGTCCATATAAGGCTATATTGGTCCTGTCCATATAAGGCTATATTTTTCCAGTCCATATAAGGCTATATTGGTCCTGTCCATATAAGGCTATATTGGTCCTGTCCATATAAGGCTATATTGGTCCTTTCCATATAAGGCTATATTGGTCCTGTCCATATAAGGCTATATTTTTCCAGTCCATATAAGGCTATATTGGTCCTTTCCATATAAGGCTATATTTTTCCAGTCCATATAAGGCTATATTGGTCCTGTCCATATAAGGCTATATTTTTCCAGTCCATATAAGGCTATATTTTTCCAGTCCATTTAAGGCTATATTGGTCCTGTCCATATAAGGCTATATTTTTCCAGTCCATATAAGGCTATATTGGTCCTTTCCATATAAGGCTATATTGGTCCTGTCCATATAAGGCTATATTTTTCCAGTCCATATAAGGCTATATTGGTCCTGTCCATATAAGGCTATATTTTTCCAGTCCATATAAGGCTATATTGGTCCTGTCCATATAAGGCTATATTTTTCCAGTCCATATAAGGCTATATTGGTCCTGTCCATATAAGGCTATATTTTTCCAGTCCATATAAGGCTATATTGGTCCTGTCCATATAAGGCTATATTTTTCCAGTCCATATAAGGCTATATTGGTCCTGTCCATATAAGGCTATATTTTTCCAGTCCATATAAGGCTATATTGGTCCTGTCCATATAAGGCTATATTTTTCCAGTCCATATAAGGCTATATTGGTCCTGTCCATATAAGGCTATATTTTTCCAGTCCATATAAGGCTATATTGGTCCTGTCCATATAAGGCTATATTGGTCCTGTCCATATAAGGCTATATTTTTCCAGTCCATATAAGGCTATATTGGTCCTGTCCATATAAGGCTATATTTTTCCAGTCCATATATGGATGTATTGGTCCTTTCCATATAAGGCTATATTTTTCCAGTCCATATAAGGCTATATTGGTCCTGTCCATATAAGGCTATATTTTTCCAGTCCATATAAGGCTATATTTTTCCAGTCCATATAAGGCTATATTGGTGCTGCCCATATAAGGCTATATTGGTGCTGTCCATATAAGGCTATATTGGTCCTTTACATATAAGGCTGTATTGGTCCTGTCCATATAAGGCTATATTTTTCCAGTCCATATAAGGCTATATTGGTCCTTTCCATATAAGGCTATATTTTTCCAGTCCATATAAGGCTATATTGGTCCTGTCCATATAAGGCTATATTTTTCCAGTCCATATAAGGCTATATTGGTCCTGTCCATATAAGGCTATATTTTTCCAGTCCATATAAGGCTATATTGGTCCTTTCCATATAAGGTTATATTGGTCCTGTCCATATAAGGCTATATTTTTCCAGTCCATATAAGGCTATATTGGTCCTATCCATATAAGGCTATATTTTTCCAGTCCATATAAGGCTATATTGGTCCTTTCCATATAAGGCTATATTGGTCCTGTCCATATAAGGCTATATTTTTCCAGTCCATATAAGGCTATATTGGTCCTTTCCATATAAGGCTATATTTTTCCAGTCCATATAAGGCTATATTGGTCCTGTCCATATAAGGCTATATTTTTCCAGTCCATATAAGGCTATATTTTTCCAGTCCATATAAGGCTATATTGGTCCTGTCCATATAAGGCTATATTTTTCCAGTCCATATAAGGCTATATTGGTCCTTTCCATATAAGGCTATATTTTTCCAGTCCATATAAGGCTATATTGGTCCTGTCCATATAAGGCTATATTTTTCCAGTCCATATAAGGCTATATTTTTCCAGTCCATATAAGGCTATATTGGTCCTGTCCATATAAGGCTATATTTTTCCAGTCCATATAAGGCTATATTGGTCCTTTCCATATAAGGCTATATTGGTCCTGTCCATATAAGGCTATATTTTTCCAGTCCATATAAGGCTATATTGGTCCTGTCCATATAAGGCTATATTTTTCCAGTCCATATAAGGCTATATTGGTCCTGTCCATATAAGGCTATATTTTTCCAGTCCATATAAGGCTATATTGGTCCTGTCCATATAAGGCTATATTTTTCCACTCCATATAAGGCTATATTGGTCCTGTCCATATAAGGCTATATTTTTCCACTCCATATAAGGCTATATTGGTCCTGTCCATATAAGGCTATATTTTTCCAGTCCATATAAGGCTATATTGGTCCTGTCCATATAAGGCTATATTTTTCCAGTCCATATAAGGCTATATTGGTCCTGTCCATATAAGGCTATATTTTTCCAGTCCATATAAGGCTATATTGGTCCTGTCCATATAAGGCTATATTTTTCCAGTCCATATAAGGCTATATTGGTCCTGTCCATATAAGGCTATATTTTTCCAGTCCATATAAGGCTATATTGGTCCTGTCCATATAAGGCTATATTTTTCCAGTCCATATAAGGCTATATTGGTCCTGTCCATATAAGGCTATATTTTTCCAGTCCATATAAGGCTATATTGGTCCTTTCCATATAAGGCTATATTGGTCCTGTCCATATAAGGCTATATTTTTCCAGTCCATATAAGGCTATATTGGTCCTTTCCATATAAGGCTATATTTTTCCAGTCCATATATGGATATATTGGTCCTTTCCATATAAGGCTATATTTTTCCAGTCCATATAAGGCTATATTGGTCCTGTCCATATAAGGCTATATTTTTCCAGTCCATATAAGGCTATATTGGTCCTGTCCATATAAGGCTATATTTTTCCAGTCCATATAAGGCTATATTGGTCCTTTCCATATAAGGCTATATTGGTCCTGTCCATATAAGGCTATATTTTTCCAGTCCATATAAGGCTATATTGGTCCTGTCCATATAAGGCTATATTTTTCCAGTCCATATAAGGCTATATTGGTCCTGTCCATATAAGGCTATATTTTTCCAGTCCATATAAGGCTATATTGGTCCTGTCCATATAAGGCTATATTTTTCCAGTCCATATAAGGCTATATTGGTCCTTTCCATATAAGGCTATATTGGTCCTGTCCATATAAGGCTATATTTTTCCAGTCCATATAAGGCTATATTGGTCCTTTCCATATAAGGCTATATTTTTCCAGTCCATATATTGATATATTGGTCCTTTCCATATAAGGCTATATTTTTCCAGTCCATATAAGGCTATATTGGTCCTGTCCATATAAGGCTATATTTTTCCAGTCCATATAAGGCTATATTTTTCCAGTCCATATAAGGCTATATTGGTCCTGTCCATATAAGGCTATATTTTTCCAGTCCATATAAGGCTATATTGGTCCTTTCCATATAAGGCTATATTGGTCCTGTCCATATAAGGCTATATTTTTCCAGTCCATATAAGGCTATATTGGTCCTGTCCATATAAGGCTATATTTTTCCAGTCCATATAAGGCTATATTGGTCCTGTCCATATAAGGCTATATTTTTCCAGTCCATATAAGGCTATATTGGTCCTTTCCATATAAGGCTATATTGGTCCTGTCCATATAAGGCTATATTTTTCCAGTCCATATAAGGCTATATTGGTCCTGTCCATATAAGGCTATATTTTTCCAGTCCATATAAGGCTATATTGGTCCTGTCCATATAAGGCTATATTTTTCCAGTCCATATAAGGCTATATTTTTCCAGTCCATATAAGGCTATATTGGTCCTGTCCATATAAGGCTATATTTTTCCAGTCCATATAAGGCTATATTGGTCCTGTCCATATAAGGCTATATTTTTCCAGTCCATATAAGGCTATATTGGTCCTTTCCATATAAGGCTATATTGGTCCTGTCCATATAAGGCTATATTTTTCCAGTCCATATAAGGCTATATTGGCCCTGTCCATATAAGGCTATATTTTTCCAGTCCATATAAGGCTATATTGGTCCTGTCCATATAAGGCTATATTTTTCCAGTCCATATAAGGCTATATTGGTCCTGTCCATATAAGGCTATATTTTTCCAGTCCATATAAGGCTATATTGGTCCTTTCCATATAAGGCTATATTGGTCCTGTCCATATAAGGCTATATTTTTCCAGTCCATATAAGGCTATATTGGTCCTGTCCATATAAGGCTATATTTTTCCAGTCCATATAAGGCTATATTGGTCCTGTCCATATAAGGCTATATTTTTCCAGTCCATATAAGGCTATATTTTTCCAGTCCATATAAGGCTATATTGGTCCTGTCCATATAAGGCTATATTTTTCCAGTCCATATAAGGCTATATTGGTCCTTTCCATATAAGGCTATATTGGTCCTGTCCATATAAGGCTATATTTTTCCAGTCCATATAAGGCTATATTGGTCCTGTCCATATAAGGCTATATTTTTCCAGTCCATATAAGGCTATATTGGTCCTTTCCATATAAGGCTATATTTTTCCAGTCCATATAAGGCTATATTGGTCCTGTCCATATAAGGCTATATTTTTCCAGTCCATATAAGGCTATATTTTTCCAGTCCATATAAGGCTATATTGGTCCTGTCCATATAAGGCTATATTGGTCCTGTCCATATAAGGCTATATTTTTCCAGTCCATATAAGGCTATATTGGTCCTGTCCATATAAGGCTATATTTTTCCAGTCCATATAAGGCTATATTGGTCCTGTCCATATAAGGCTATATTTTTCCAGTCCATATAAGGCTATATTGGTCCTGTCCATATAAGGCTATATTGATCCTGTCCATATAAGGCTATATTTTTCCAGTCCATATAAGGCTATATTTTTCCAGTCCATATAAGGCTATATTGGTCCTGTCCATATAAGGCTATATTTTTCCAGTCCATATAAGGCTATATTGGTCCTGTCCATATAAGGCTATATTTTTCCAGTCCATATAAGGCAATATTGGTCCTGTCCATATAAGGCTATATTTTTCCAGTCCATATAAGGCTATATTGGTCCTGTCCATATAAGGCTATATTTTTCCAGTCCATATAAGGCTATATTGGTCCTGTCCATATAAGGCTATATTTTTCCAGTCCATATAAGGCTATATTGGTCCTGTCCATATAAGGCTATATTTTTCCAGTCCATATAAGGCTATATTGGTCCTGTCCATATAAGGCTATATTTTTCCAGTCCATATAAGGCTATATTGGTCCTTTCCATATAAGGCTATATTTTTCCAGTCCATATAAGGCTATATTGGTCCTATCCATATAAGGTTATATTTTTCCAGTCCATATAAGGCTATATTGGTCCTGTCCATATAAGGCTATATTTTTCCAGTCCATATAAGGCTATATTGGTCCGGTCCATATAAGGCTATATTTTTCCAGTCCATATAAGGCTATATTGGTCCTTTCCATATAAGGCTATATTGGTCCTGTCCATATAAGGCTATATTTTTCCAGTCCATATAAGGCTATATTGGTCCTGTCCATATAAGGCTATATTTTTCCAGTCCATATAAGGCTATATTGGTCCTGTCCATATAAGGCTATATTTTTCCAGTCCATATAAGGCTATATTGGTCCTGTCCATATAAGGCTATATTTTTCCAGTCCATATAAGGCTATATTGGTCCTGTCCATATAAGGCTATATTTTTCCAGTCCATATAAGGCTATATTGGTCCTGTCCATATAAGGCTATATTTTTCCAGTCCATATAAGGCTATATTGGTCCTGTCCATATAAGGCTATATTTTTCCAGTCCATATAAGGCTATATTGGTCCTGTCCATATAAGGCTATATTTTTCCAGTCCATATAAGGCTATATTGGTCCTTTCCATATAAGGTTATATTGGTCCTGTCCATATAAGGCTATATTTTTCCAGTCCATATAAGGCTATATTGGTCCTGTCCATATAAGGCTATATTGGTCCTGTCCATATAAGGCTATATTTTTCCAGTCCATATAAGGCTATATTGGTCCTTTCCATATAAGGCTATATTTTTCCAGTCCATATAAGGCTATATTGGTCCTGTCCATATAAGGCTATATTTTTCCAGTCCATATAAGGCTATATTGGTCCTGTCCATATAAGGCTATATTTTTCCAGTCCATATAAGGCTATATTGGTCCTGTCCATATAAGGCTATATTTTTCCAGTCCATATAAGGCTATATTTTTCCCGTCCATATAAGGCTATATTGGTCCTGTCCATATAAGGCTATATTTTTCCAGTCCATATAAGGCTATATTGGTCCTTTCCATATAAGGCTATATTTTTCCAGTCCATATAAGGCTATATTGGTCCTGTCCATATAAGGCTATATTTTTCCAGTCCATATAAGGCTATATTGGTCCTGTCCATATAAGGCTATATTTTTCCAGTCCATATAAGGCTATATTGGTCCTGTCCATATAAGGCTATATTTTTCCAGTCCATATAAGGCTATATTGGTCCTGTCCATATAAGGCTATATTTTTCCAGTCCATATAAGGCTATATTGGTCCTGTCCATATAAGGCTATATTAGTCCTTTCCATATAAGGCTATATTTTTCCAGTCCATATAAGGCTATATTGGTCCTGTCCATATAAGGCTATATTTTTCCAGTCCATATAAGGCTATATTGGTCCTGTCCATATAAGGCTATATTTTTCCAGTCCATATATGGATGTATTGGTCCTTTCCATATAAGGCTATATTGGTCCTTTCCATATAAGGCTATATTGGTCCTGTCCATATAAGGCTATATTTTTCCAGTCCATATAAGGCTATATTTTTCCAGTCCATATAAGGCTATATTGGTCCTGTCCATCTAAGGCTATATTTTTCCAGTCCATATAAGGCTATATTGGTCCTTTCCATATAAGGTTATATTGGTCCTGTCCATATAAGGCTATATTTTTCCAGTCCATATAAGGCTATATTGGTCCTATCCATATAAGGTTATATTTTTCCAGTCCATATAAGGCTATATTGGTCCTGTCCATATAAGGCTATATTGGTCCTGTCCATATAAGGCTATATTTTTCCAGTCCATATAAGGCTATATTGGTCCTGTCCATATAAGGCTATATTTTTCCAGTCCATATAAGGCTATATTGGTCCTGTCCATATAAGGCTATATTTTTCCAGTCCATATAAGTCTATATTTTTCCAGTCCATATAAGGCTATATTGGCCCTGTCCATATAAGGCTATATTTTTCCAGTCCATATAAGTCTATATTGGTCCTGTCCATATAAGGCTATATTTTTCCAGTCCATATAAGGCTATATTGGTCCTGTCCATATAAGGCTATATTTTTCCAGTCCATATAAGGCTATATTGGTCCTGTCCATATAAGGCTATATTTTTCCAGTCCATATAAGGCTATATTGGTCCTGTCCATATAAGGCTATATTTTTCCAGTCCATATAAGGCTATATTGGTCCTGTCCATATAAGGCTATATTTTTCCAGTCCATATAAGGCTATATTGGTCCTGTCCATATAAGGCTATATTTTTCCACTCCATATAAGGCTATATTGGTCCTGTCCATATAAGGCTATATTTTTCCAGTCCATATAAGGCTATATTGGTCCTGTCCATATAAGGCTATATTTTTCCAGTCCATATAAGGCTATATTGGTCCTTTCCATATAAGGCTATATTGGTCCTGTCCATATAAGGCTATATTTTTCCAGTCCATATAAGGCTATATTGGTCCTTTCCATATAAGGCTATATTTTTCCAGTCCATATAAGGCTATATTGGTCCTTTCCATATAAGGCTATATTGGTCCTGTCCATATAAGGCTATATTGGTCCTTTCCATATAAGGCTATATTGGTCCTGTCCATATAAGGCTATATTTTTCCAGTCCATATAAGGCTATATGGTCCTTTCCATATAAGGCTATATTTTTCCAGTCCATATAAGGCTATATTGGTCCTGTCCATATAAGGCTATATTTTTCCAGTCCATATAAGGCTATATTGGTCCTGTCCATATAAGGCTATATTTTTCCAGTCCATATAAGGCTATATTGGTCCTTTCCATATAAGGCTATATTGGTCCTGTCCATATAAGGCTATATTTTTCCAGTCCATATAAGGCTATATTGGTCCTGTCCATATAAGGCTATATTTTTCCAGTCCATATAAGGCTATATTAGTCCTTTCCATATAAGGCTATATTTTTCCAGTCCATATAAGGCTATATTGGTCCTGTCCATATAAGGCTATATTTTTCCAGTCCATATAAGGCTATATTGGTCCAGTCCATATAAGGCTATATTGGTCCTGTCCATATAAGGCTATATTTTTCCACTCCATATAAGGCTATATTTTTCCAGTCCATATAAGGCTATATTGGTCCTGTCCATATAAGGCTATATTTTTCCAGTCCATATAAGGCTATATTGGTCCTGTCCATATAAGGCTATATTTTTCCAGTCCATATAAGGCTATATTGGTCCTTTCCATATAAGGCTATATTGGTCCTGTCCATATAAGGCTATATTTTTCCAGTCCATATAAGGCTATATTGGTCCTGTCCATATAAGGCTATATTTTTCCTGTCCATATAAGGCTATATTGGTCCTGTCCATATAAGGCTATATTGGTCCTGTCCATATAAGGCTATATTGGTCCTTTCCATATAAGGCTATATTGGTCCTGTCCATATAAGGCTATATTTTTCCAGTCCATATAAGGCTATATTTTTCCAGTCCATATAAGGCTATATTGGTCCTGTCCATATAAGGCTATATTTTTCCAGTCCATATAAGGCTATATTGGTCCTTTCCATATAAGGCTATATTTTTCCAGTCCATATAAGGCTATATTGGTCCTGTCCATATAAGGCTATATTTTTCCAGTCCATATAAGGCTATATTTTTCCAGTCCATATAAGGCTATATTGGTCCTGTCCATATAAGGCTATATTTTTCCAGTCCATATAAGGCTATATTGGTCCTGTCCATATAAGGCTATATTTTCCCAGTCCATATAAGGCTATATTGGTCCTGTCCATATAAGGCTATATTTTTCCAGTCCATATAAGGCTATATTGGTCCTGTCCATATAAGGCTATATTTTTCCAGTCCATATAAGTCTATATTGGTCCTGTCCATATAAGGCTATATTTTTCCAGTCCATATAAGGCTATATTGGTCCTGTCCATATAAGGCTATATTTTTCCAGTCCATATAAGGCTATATTGGTCCTGTCCATATAAGGCTATATTTTTCCAGTCCATATAAGGCTATATTGGTCCTGTCCATATAAGGCTATATTTTTCCAGTCCATATAAGGCTATATTTTTCCAGTCCATATAAGGCTATATTGCTCCTGTCCATATAAGGCTATATTTTTCCAGTCCATATAAGGCTATATTGGTCCTTTCCATATAAGGCTATATTGGTCCTGTCCATATAAGGCTATATTTTTCCAGTCCATATAAGGCTATATTGGTCCTGTCCATATAAGGCTATATTTTTCCAGTCCATATAAGGCTATATTAGTCCTTTCCATATAAGGCTATATTTTTCCAGTCCATATAAGGCTATATTGGTCCTGTCCATATAAGGCTATATTTTTCCAGTCCATATAAGGCTATATTGGTCCTTTCCATATAAGGCTATATTTTTCCAGTCCATATAAGGCTATATTGGTCCTGTCCATATAAGGCTATATTTTTCCAGTCCATATAAGGCTATATTGGTCCTTTCCATATAAGACTATATTGGTCCTGTCCATATAAGGCTATATTTTTCCAGTCCATATAAGGCTATATTGGTCCTGTCCATATAAGGCTATATTTTTCCAGTCCATATAAGGCTATATTAGTCCTTTCCATATAAGGCTATATTTTTCCAGTCCATATAAGGCTATATTGGTCCTGTCCATATAAGGCTATATTTTTCCAGTCCATATAAGGCTATATTGGTCCTGTCCATATAAGGCTATATTTTTCCAGTCCATATAAGGCTATATTGGTCCTGTCCATATAAGGCTATATTTTTCCAGTCCATATAAGGCTATATTGGTCCTGTCCATATAAGGCTATATTTTTCCAGTCCATATAAGGCTATATTGATCCTGTCCATATAAGGCTATATTTTTCCAGTCCATATAAGGCTATATTGGTCCTGTCCATATAAGGCTATATTTTTCCAGTCCATATAAGGCTATATTGGTCCTGTCCATATAAGGCTATATTGGTCCTGTCCATATAAGGCTATATTGGTCCTGTCCATATAAGGCTATATTGGTCCTTTCCATATAAGGCTATATTGGTCCTGTCCATATAAGGCTATATTTTTCCAGTCCATATAAGGCTATATTGGTCCTTTCCATATAAGGCTATATTTTTCCAGTCCATATAAGGCTATATTGGTCCTGTCCATATAAGGCTATATTTTTCCAGTCCATATAAGGCTATATTTTTCCAGTCCATATAAGGCTAAATTGGTCCTGTCCATATAAGGCTATATTTTTCCAGTCCATATAAGGCTATATTTGTCCTGTCCATATAAGGCTATATTTTTCCAGTCCATATAAGGCTATATTGGTCCTTTCCATATAAGGCTATATTGGTCCTGTCCATATAAGGCTATATTTTTCCACTCCATATAAGGCTATATTGGTCCTGTCCATATAAGGCTATATTTTTCCAGTCCATATAAGGCTATATTGGTCCTGTCCATATAAGGCTATATTTTTCCAGTCCATATAAGGCTATATTGGTCCTGTCCATATAAGGCTATATTTTTCCAGTCCATATAAGGCTATATTGATCCTGTCCATATAAGGCTATATTTTTCCAGTCCATATAAGGCTATATTGGTCCTATCCATATAAGGCTATATTTTTCCAGTCCATATAAGGCTATATTTTTCCAGTCCATATAAGGCTATATTGGTCCTGTCCATATAAGGCTATATTTTTCCTGTCCATATAAGGCTATATTGGTCCTGTCCATATAAGGCTATATTGGTCCTGTCCATATAAGGCTATATTGGTCCTTTCCATATAAGGCTATATTGGTCCTGTCCATATAAGGCTATATTTTTCCAGTCCATATAAGGCTATATTGGTCCTTTCCATATAAGGCTATATTTTTCCAGTCCATATAAGGCTATATTGGTCCTGTCCATATAAGGCTATATTTTTCCAGTCCATATAAGGCTATATTTTTCCAGTCCATATAAGGCTATATTGGTCCTGTCCATATAAGGCTATATTTTTCCACTCCATATAAGGCTATATTGGTCCTGTCCATATAAGGCTATATTTTTCCAGTCCATATAAGGCTATATTGGTCCTTTCCATATAAGGCTATATTGGTCCTGTCCATATAAGGCTATATTTTTCCAGTCCATATAAGGCTATATTGGTCCTGTCCATATAAGGCTATATTTTTCCAGTACATATAAGGCTATATTGGTCCTGTCCATATAAGGCTATATTTTTCCAGTCCATATAAGGCTATATTGGTCCTGTCCATATAAGGCTATATTTTTCCAGTCCATATAAGGCTATATTGGTCCTGTCCATAT
>NW_027441317.1:0-64137 GCF_949628215.1 Phalacrocorax aristotelis | reverse complement strand
CTCAATCCCCCCCCCTTTATCCCCCCCGCCCCCTCACCAGGAGCAGGTGGAGTACGTCTTCCTCATCATCTTCACGGTGGAGACCTTCCTGAAGATCATCGCCTACGGGCTGGTGCTGCACCCCAGCGCCTACATCCGCAACGGCTGGAACCTCCTCGACTTCGTCATCGTCGTCGTGGGGTGAGGAATCGTCCCCGAGGGGGCGGGGGGTGCACCCCAAAATGGGTGCAAACGGTGTCGTGTCCCCCTCCCCCCCCCAAAAAAAACCAAAAAACCTCTCTCAGGCTCTTCAGCGTCATCCTGGAGCAGGTGTCCCACAAACCCGGCGAAGCCCACCACATGAGCGGGAAACCAGGGGGCTTCGACGTCAAAGCCCTGCGCGCCTTCCGCGTCCTCCGGCCCCTCCGCCTCGTCTCCGGCGTCCCCAGTGAGATTTGGTGGGGGGGGGATCATTCCTGGCGGGGGGGCTTTGGGGGACCCCTCCCCCATTTTCTGCCCCCCACCCCTTTGTTTTCCCCACAGGCCTCCACATCGTCCTCAACTCCATCATGAAGGCCATGGTGCCGCTGCTGCACATCGCCCTCCTCGTGCTCTTCGTCATCATCATCTACGCCATCATCGGCCTCGAGCTCTTCATCGGCCGCATGCACAAGACCTGCTTCTTCATCGGATCAGGTGATGGGGGGGCGGGGGGGTTCGCCCCCATTCCCAGGGACCCCCCACCCCCCCACCGACACCCCACCGAGCCCACCCCCCCCAAACCATGAGGTGCCCCCAAAGCCCCTGAGACCCCCCAGCACCCAGTGACCCCTCAGTGACATCCCAAGAAGGCCCCCCCCAAACGGTGAGACCGCCCTAAAGTCCCTGAGACCCCCCCCAGGACCCAGGAACCCTGCCCAGTGACACCCCAACAAGGCCCCCCCCAAACCGTGAGACCCCCCCCAAAGCCCCTGAGATGCCCCCCAGGACCCAATGACCCCACAGTGACACCCCAACAAGACCCCCCAAAGCCCCTGAGACACCCCCCCAGCACCCAGGACCCCCCCAGTGACACCCCAACATGGCCCCCCTAAACCGTGAGACCCCCTTAAAGTCCCTGAGACCCCCCCCCAGCACCCAGGACCCACCCTATGCCCCCCTAAAAGGCCGCCTGGGTCTCCCCACATACACTGAGACCCCCCCACCCCCCGGTGAAGGGGATTTGCCCCCCTAAGATCCCCCCCAGCACCCAGTGACCCCCCAGCAAGGGGTGTTACCCCCCAACACCCTGACCTGCCCCCCCCCCCAACACCCTGACCTGCCCCCCCCCCACAACCCCGTGTCCCCCCAGCCCTCCTCTACCCCTCCGCCCGCCAGCACTCCCCCGTAACACCCCAGGGACCCCCTCCCAAACCCCATTTTGGGGGTGCTGACCCCTCCTCACCCTTTTTGGCCGGTGCCATCCCCCCCCCCCCAGATTTAGAGTCGGAGGAGGACCCCTCCCCTTGCGCCTTCTCTGGCCACGGCCGCGCCTGCCTGCAGAACAACACCGAGTGCCGGGGGCGCTGGGAGGGGCCCAACGGCGGCATCACCAACTTCGACAACTTCTTCTTCGCCATGCTCACCGTCTTCCAGTGCATCACCATGGAGGGCTGGACCGACGTGCTCTACTGGGTGAGCCCCCTGCCCCAAAAAATCCTCGCAGCCCCACCCCGCCCCTCCAATTACACACCCCCACCCCACCCCCACACACCTCCCTGAGCCCACCCAAACCTCCCCGGCGTCAGGGTGGACCCCCATCCCAAACCTCTCCGTCGGTGCCTCACGCCCCGCGTACCACTGAGGGGGGCGATTCGGGGTGTCCCCCCCCCCCCAAACCCCCGCCCCCGCTTGCCATCGTGTCACCCCAAAACCTGACCCCAACCACGCCCCCCCCCCCCCCCCTTTATAGATGCAGGATGCGATGGGCCACGAGTTACCTTGGATTTACTTCGTCAGCCTCGTCATCTTCGGTTCCTTCTTCGTCCTCAACTTGGTGCTGGGGGTGCTGAGCGGGTGAGGGCATCGCTAGCGTGTCGTTAGTGTGTCGTTAGCGTGTTCCTGGGGGGGGTGTCACGCATGTCGCACCCTCCCCAAGGGAGTTCTCCAAGGAGCGTGAGAAGGCCAAGGCCCGCGGAGACTTCCAGAAGCTGCGGGAGAAGCAGCAGCTGGAGGAAGATCTCCGGGGTTACATGGACTGGATCACCCAGGCCGAGGACCTGGAGGGCGACGACGAGGAGGGGGAGCACGAGAAGCACCGTAAGCGGGCGTGGCCACGTGGGGGGAGCCCCCCAAACTCCCCCCCCGGCCGGCACCCCCAAAACCCCCACCCCACCCCGCAGGCCTGACCGCCGAGGACCTGATGGGGAAGCGGAAGCCACGACTGAAGTGGCTCCGTCACGCCAGTCACTCCACCGAGACCCACGGTAACGACACCCCCCACCCTGGGGTCCCCACGATGTCGGGGTGCCCCCACCCCGAGTTTTACCGCATGACACTGACCTTTGACCCCCACCCCAGCCAGCCTTCCCGGCAGCGAGACGACGTCAGTGAACACCGAGACGGTGGGCGAGGAGGAGGCGCAGCCGACCGCCTGCGACCGCTGCCTGTGAGCACTGAAACGGGGGTGGGGTGGGGTCCGGGACCCGCCCCGTAGCCCCCAAGTCCCCCCCAATACCCTGGGACCCTCCCCCAGCCTCCCCAGAGACACCGACAGTGATGCTGGGACCCCAAAACCGACCCCCACAGCACCTCGAGGCCATCTGGGACCCACCCCCCATAGCCCCAGGGACCCTCAGAGCCCCCCCAAGGACCCCAAAATCGACCCCAGCACCCCTGTGACCCCTCCCCAGGTACCCCAAAAACCCCGCCATGGCCACAGGGACACCCCCCCTGATTTTGGGGTAACTCTGCACCTTTTCCTTCTCAGGGGCAAAATTACAAAGACCAAATTCTGGTGAGTGATGGGAAAAGGGGGAGCTGGGGGTGGAAAAAAAGGGGAGGCGTGCAGTGGGGGCCCTCCCCCAAATCCTCCTCCTCCCACACCTCCCACCTGACAGGCGGTCTCTGTAACCCCAACACCTCCCCTCTATCCCCGAAATACCACCGCCCCCGCGTCCGCCTGTGCCCTCCAACACCTCTCCGTCCCCTCCCGCCCCCCCCGTACCCCCAAATCCACCCCCTCGCCCCCCCCTCCGTGTGCTGGTGCATGTCATCCGCCCCCCGCCAGGAACCGCCTGCGCCGCCTGAACCGCCTGTGGCGCCGCCGGTGCCGCGGGGCAGTGAAATCCGTCTCCTTCTACTGGACCGTCTTACTCTTGGTCTTCCTCAACACCCTCACCATCGCCTCCGAGCATCACGGGCAACCCCCTTGGCTCACCCAAACGCAAGGTACAACCCCCCCCCCCCCCAACACACCCCAAAATATTTCTTTAAGGGGGCGGGGGGGCGCGGGGTGTTGTTAAACACCTCCCGGACGCCTGGGTTCCGCACTGCCCCCCTCCCCAAAAGCTTACGCCAACAAGGCGCTGCTGTCGTTGTTCGCCGCCGAGATGGTGCTGAAGCTGTACGCCCTGGGCCCCGCCCGGTACTTCACCAGCTTCTTCAACCGCTTCGATTGTTTCGTGGTGTGCGGCGGGGTGTTGGAAACGGCTTTGGTGGAACGAGGTGCCATGGAACCCCTGGGCATCTCCGTCCTCCGCTGCGTCCGGCTCCTCCGCGTCTTTAAAGTCACCAGGTGAAGGGAGGCGGTGGCGCGGTGACGACCGCCGGCTCCCGTCAGCCGCCGTTGGGTGTCGGCGGGGCTGGAGCTACCTGAACGCTGGGGATCCCCAGTCCTCCCGGTAACCCCAGCGGCCCGTAGGCACTGGGCGTCGCTGAGCAACCTGGTGGGCTCCTTGCTGAACTCCATGAAGTCCATCGCCTCCCTCCTGCTTCTCCTCTTCCTCTTCATCATCATCTTTGCCCTCCTGGGAATGCAGCTTTTCGGGGGGCGCTTCAGCTTCGACGAGACCCAGACCAAGCGCAGCACCTTCGATACCTTCCCTCAGGCTCTGCTCACCGTCTTCCAGGTAACCCCAAATTCCAGGGAGCCCCCAAACCCATGGGGGGACCCCGAGACCTGTGGGGAGACCCTCAAACCTGTGGGAGACCCTCAAACCCATGGGGAGACCCCAAAGCATGGAGGGGGACCCTGAAGTCCTGTGGGAGGCCCTAAAACCCATGAGGGACCCTGAAACCTAAGGGAAGACCCGGAAACCCGTGGGGAGGCCCTGAAACCCATGGGGAGACCCTGAAACCTGTGGGGAAACTCTGAACCCATGAGGAGACCCCCAAAACCCATGGGGGACCCTGAAACCTGGAGGGTGACCCCGAAACCTGGAGGGCGACCCCAAAACCTGGAGGGCGACCCTGAAGTCCCATGAAAGACCCCCCAAAAAAACCCTGTGGGGAACCCCAAAATCCACGAGGGAGTGTGAAACCTGTGGGAGACACTGAAACCTGTGGGGACCCCTACGACACATGGGAAGATGCCGGAGGGGGACCCCAAAAGCTGTGGGGAGACTCTGAAACCCAGGGGGGGACCCCAAAAGCTGTAGGAGATGCTGAAACCCATGGGGGGACCCCAAAACCCACGGGGGAACCCTGAAATCTGTGGGGAGCCTAAAACCTTTGGGAATACCCTAAAACCCACGAGGCACCCCAAAACCTGTGGGGAACCCCAAAATCCATGAGGGAGTGTGAAACCTATGGGAGACCCTGAAACCCATGGGGGACCCCAAAACCTATGGGAGACCCCAAAACCCATGATTCCCCCCCCCCAAAATACATCCCCTCACCATCCTGTAGCCACTCCGGGGTGACGCTGCGCCCTGGTGCAGGAGGGCTGGGAGGCGGCATTGTACTGGGAGCACTGGGAGGGGTGTGCTGGTGTTGGGGTGAGGGGTGGGAGGCTGAGGTTTTGGGGTGACCCCGGTGTTTGGGGGCTCCCCCTCCCCCAGATCCTGACGGGGGAGGACTGGAACGCGGTGATGTACGACGGGATCATGGCCTACGGCGGCCCCGTCTTCCCCGGGATGCTCGTCTGCATCTACTTCGTCATCCTCTTCATCTGCGGGAACTGTGCGTGGGCATACTGGGAGCACTGGGAGGATACTGGGAGGGACTGGGAGGATACTGGGAGCACTGGTTAACCCTTCCCTCCCCACAGACATCCTCCTCAACGTCTTCTTAGCCATCGCAGTCGACAACTTGGCCGATGGCGACAACATCAACTCGGGGGCCGATAAAAAGTGAGCCTTTGGGGGGGCACCCGGACCCCTGGGTCCCGCTGTGGGGGGGGAGGAGGGGCACCCAGACACCTGGGTCCCCCTGGGGTGGGGGAGGGGGGGCACCCAGACGCCTGGGTCCCCTGTCTGAGCCCCCCCTTTCCCACCCGCCACCCCCCCAAACCAGGGAAAAGGCCGGGGAGGTGGAAGGCGGCGCAGGGAGCCCGGACGTAAGCGTGAAGGTGAGTGTGATTGGGGGGTGCCCCCTCCCCACCCCCCCAGCGTTCACCCCCACCCCCCCTTTTTTCCTCCCCAGATTGAGGCGGAGCAGCCGGAGGAGGAGGATGAGGAGGAAGAGGGGAGTGAGGAAGGTGAGCATCACCCACCTGGATGCCAGGGGGTGGGGGTGGCGGTGTCCAGACGCCTGGGTCCCTTGCAGGTGACGAGGAGGCGGGAGAGGAGCGGGACAGTCTGGGGGGGCCCCGGCTGGAGTTCCTGGAGGAGCCCCCCAAAACCAAGGTGGTGCCGATCCCCGAGGGCAGCGCCTTCTTCCTGCTGGGCAGCACCAACCCGTGAGAGAGGGGACTGGGAGCACTGGGAGGGATGGGGCTAGGGATACAAACTGGGGATACTGGGAGCACTGGGAGTGGGGACACAAACTGGGGGAGGCTGGGAGCGCTGGGACTGGGGACACAAACTGGGGGGGGCTGGGAGCGGGGACACAAACTGGGGGGGACTGGGAGCACTGGGAGCGGGGACACAAACTGGGGGGGGCTGGGAGCGCTGGGAGCGGGGACACAAACTGGGGGGGGCTGGGAGCGCTGGGAGCGGGGACACAAACTGGGGGGGACTGGGAGCACTGGGAGCGGGGACACAAACTGGGGGGGGCTGGGAGCGCTGGGAGCGGGGACACAAACTGGGGGGGGGCTGGGAGCACTGGGAGTGGGGACACAAACTGGGGGGGGCTGGGAGCGGGGACACAAACTGGGGGGGGCTGGGAGTGGGGACACAAACTGGGGGGACTGGGAGCACTGGGACTGGAGAACTGGGAGCACTGGATGGTATATGGTTGGGGACAGGTGACACTTGAGCGGAAACTGGAGGGAACTGGGAGTAACTGGAGTGGGAGCACCCGCAGGTGGAGGGCACCCAGTAAGCTGGGATGAAGGGGAGGGGGGAGCACTGGGAGCAACTGGGAGCACTGGTGCTGATGTGTGCTCGGCGCAGGCTGCGGGTGCGGTGCCACGCCCTCATCCACCACCACGTCTTCACCAACCTCATCCTCGTCTTCATCATCCTCAGCAGTGTCTCGCTGGCCGCCGAGGACCCCGTCCGCGCCCACTCGCCCCGCAATCACGTGGGATACTGGGCAAACTGGAACAAACTGGGAGGGGGGAGGGTGTGTGTGTGATTCACCCCATAAACGTGTGGGATCCGATTGCTGGGGGTGGGGGCAAAAATGTGGGGTGCTGGGAAGAGCTGGGGGACTTGGGGCAGTTTGGGGGGGCCCTGGGGGGTTTGGGGGGGTCGAGGGGGGCTGGGGGGGTGTTGGGGTCACCCCGTTTCACCCTGCCCCTCCCCCCCCCCCCAGATCTTGGGTTACTTCGACTACGCCTTCACCTCCATCTTCACCGTGGAGATCCTGCTCAAGGTACGCTCTGGGGGGGGGGGGGTCCCCAGGGTTTTGGGGGGTCCTCAGGAGGAGGGGGGGGGATACCCGAAGTCGGGGTTCACGGCTTCCCCCCCAGATGACGGCCTTCGGCGCCTTCCTGCACAAAGGCTCCTTCTGCCGCAACTGGTTCAACCTCCTTGACCTGCTGGTGGTCGGTGTCTCCCTCATCTCCTTCGGCATCCAGTGAGCCGGGGGGGGCACTGGGGGCACTGGGATGGGCGCTGGGAGGGTGCCGGGAGGGCGCTGGGAGGGGACTGGGAGGCACTGGGAGCACTGCTGGGAGCACTGGGAGGCACTGGGATCACCACTGGGGGCACTGGGAGTGCCTTTGAGGGCACTGAGAGCACCAGTGAGGGCACTGGGAGGCACTGGGAACATTGGTGGAGGCACTGGTATGGGCACTGGGAGGGGGACTGGGAGCACTGGGAGGGCACTGGGGGACACTGGGAGCACTGATGTCCCCTGGCGCCGGCGGCAGCTCCAGCGCCATCTCGGTGGTGAAGATCCTGCGGGTCCTGCGTGTCCTGCGGCCCCTGCGGGCCATCAACCGCGCCAAGGGCCTCAAGGTGCGCCACTGGGAGCACTGGGAGCACTGGCAGGAGGGGTGGGGGGAGCCAGCAGCACCCATGCCTTGCTGCAGGCTGTACTGGTGCGACTGGGAGCGCTGGGGGGGGCGGGGTACTAGCATGTGGGGTGGGGTGTTACTGGTGTCACTGGGGTGGTGAGACTAGGAAAACGGGTGTCCCCGGCACGCGGTGCTGCTGCTGGTGTCAGATGTCCTGGTGTCCACAACATCCGTCTGTCCCTCTGTCCCCAGCACCTGGGGTCCTGTTGTCCCAGTGTCCCTGTGTCCCGGTGTCTGCGACGTCCGTCTGTCCCTCTGTACCCAGCACGTGGACTCCTGTTGTCCCAGTAGCCTACTGGCCCAGTGACCCCGACGTCCATCTGTCCCTCTGTCCCCGACACGTGGGCTCCTCTTCTCCCTGTGTCCAACTGTCCCAGTGTCCGCGACGTCCGTCTGTCCCTCTGTCCCCAGCACGCGGTGTCCTGTTGTCCCAGTGTCCTTGCGTCCTGGTGTCCGTGACGTCCGTCTGTCCCTCTGTCCCTAGCACGAGGGCTCCTGTCGTCACAGTGTCCCTGTGTCCCCATGTCTGCGACGTCCGTCTGTCCCTCTGTCCCCAGCACATGAGGTCCTGTTCTCTCAGTGTCCCTGTGTCCCAGTGTCCGTGACGTCCGTCTGTCCCTCTGTCCCCAGCACTTGGGGTCCTGTTGTCCCTGTGTACACTACGTCTGTCTGTCCCTCTTTCCCCAGCACGTGGGGTCCCAGTCTCCCTCACGTACATCTGTCCTTCTGTCCCCAGCACGAGGGCTCCTGTCGTCCCAGTGTCCTTGTGTCCCGGTGTCTGTGACGTCCATCTGTCCCTCTGTCCCCAGCACGTGGACTCCTGTTGTCCCAGTGTCCCTGTGTCCCGGTGTCTGCGACATCTGTCTGTCCTTCAGTCTACAGCACGTGGGTTCCTGTTGTCCCAGTGTCCCGGTGTCTGCGACGTCCGTCTGTCCCTCTGTCCCCAGCACATGGGCTCCTGTTGTCCCAGTGTCCCTGTGTCTCAGTGTCCGTGACGTCCGTCTGTCCCTCTGTCCACAGCACGTTGGTTCTGTTGTCCCAGTGTCCATGTGTCCCGATGTCCGCGACGTCCATCTGTCCTTCTGTCCCCAGCAAGTGGGGTCCTGTTGTCCCAGTGTCCCTGTGTCCTGGTGTCTGTGACGTCCGTCTGTCCCTCTGTCACCGGCACGTGGGTTCCTGTTGTCCCAGTGTCCTTGTGTCCCGGTGTCCGTGACGTCCGTCTGTCATTCTGTCCACAGCACGTGGGTTCCTATTGTCCCAGTGTCCCTGTGTCCCGGTGTCCGGGACATCCGTCTGTCCCTCTGTCCCTAGCACGAGTGCTCCTGTTGTCCCAGTGTCCCTGTGTCCCGGTGTCCGGGACATCCGTCTGTCCCTCTGTCCCCAGCACGTGGGCTCCTGTTGTCCCAGTGTCCCTGTGTCCCGGTGTCTGCGACGTCCGTCTGTCCCTCTGTCCCCAGCACGTGGGCTCCTGTTGTCCCAGTGTCCCTCTGTCCTGGTGTCTGCGACGTCCATCTGTCCTTCTGTCCACAGCACGTGGACTCCTGTTGTCCCAGTGTCCCTGTGTCCCGGTCTCCGTGATGTCCGTCTGTCCCTCTGTCTGCAGCACGTGGGGTCCTGTTGTCCCAGTGTCCCTGTGTCCTGGTGTCTGCGACATCCATCTGTCCTTCTGTCTACAGCACGTGGGCTTCTGTTGTCCCAGTGTCCGTGACGTCCGTCTGTCCCTCTGTCGCCGGAACGTGGGGTCCTGTTGTCCCAGTATCCCTGTGTCCTGGTGTCTGCGACATCTGTCTGTCCCTCTGTCACCGGCACGTGGGTTCCTGTCGCCTCAGTGTCCCTGTGTCCCAGTGTCCGTGACGTCCGTCTGCCCTTCTGTCCCCAGCACGTGGACTCCTGTTGTCCCAGTGTCCCTGTGTCCCAGTGTCTGCGATGTCCGTCTGTCTCTCTGTCTGCAGCACATGGGCTCCTGTTGTCCCAGTGTCCCTGTGTCCCGGTGTCTGCGACGTCCGTCTGTCCCTCTGTCCCCAGCACGTGGGCTTCTGTTGTCCCAGTGTCCCTGTGTCCTGGTGTCTGCGACGTTCGTCTGTCCCTCTGTCCCCAGCACGTGGGGTCCTGTTGTCCCAGTGTCCCTGTGTCCCAGTGTCCGCGACGTCCGTCTGTCCCTCTGTCCACAGCACGTGGGCTCCTGTTGTCCCAGTGTCCCTGTGTCCTGGTGTCCGCGACGTCTGTCTGTCCCTCTCTTCCAGCACCTGGGGTCCTGTTGTCCCAGTGTCCCTTTGTCCGGGTGTCTGCGACGTCTGTCTGTCCCTCTCTTCCCAGCACGTGGACTCCTGTTGTCCCAGTGTCCCTGTGTCCCGGTGTCTGCGACGTCCGTCTGTCCCTCTGTCTCCAGCACGTGGGGTCCTGTTCTCTTTGTGTCCCTGTGTCCCAGTGTCTGCAACATCCGTCTGTCCTTCTGTCTGCAGCACGTAGTGTCCTGTTGTCCCAGTGTCTCTGTGTCCTGGTGTCTGAGACATCCGTCTGTCCCTCTGTCTGCAGCACGTGGGGTCCTGTTGTCCCAGTGTCCCTGTTTCCCGGTCTCCGTGACGTCCATCTGTCCCTCTGTCCCCAGCACTAGGGGTCCTGTTCTCTCAGTGTCCCTGTGTCCCAGTGTCCGTGACGTCCGTCTGTCCCTCTGTCCCCAGCACTTGGGGTCCTGTTGTCCCAGTGTCCCTGTGTCCCAGTGTCTGTGACGTCCGTCTGTCCCTCTATCCCCAGCACTTGGGGTCCTGTTGTCCCAGTATCCCTGTGTCCCGGTGTCCGTGACGTCCGTCAGTCCCTCTGTCCCCAGTACGTGGACTCCTGTTGTCCCAGTGTCCTTGTGTCCCGGTGTCCGTGATGTCCGTCTGTCCCTCTGTCTGCAGCACGTGGGGTCCTGTTGTCCCAGTGTCCTTGTGTCCCGGTGTCTGCGACGTCCATCTGTCCCTCTTTCCCCATCATGTGGGCTCCTGTTTTCCCAGTGTCCCTGTGTCCCGGTGTCTGTGATGTCCGTCTGTCCCTCTGTCCCCAGCACGAGGGTTCCTGTTGTCCCAGTGTCCCTGTGTCCCGGTGTCTGCGACATCCGTTTGTCCCTCTGTCCACAGCACGTGGACTCCTGTTGTCGCAGTGTCCCTGTGTCCCGGTGTCCGCGACGTCCGTCTGTCCCCCTGTCCCCAGCACGTGGGGTTCTGTTGTCTCAGTGTCTCTTTGTCACGGTGTCTGCGATGTCCGTCTGTCCTTCTTTCCGCAGCACGTGTGGTCGTGTTGTCCCAGTGTCCCTGTGTCCCGATGTCCGCGACGTCCGTCTGTCCCTCTGTCCCTAGGATGAGGGCTCCTGTTGTCCCAGTGTCCCTGTGTCCCGGTGTCCGTGACGTCCGTCTGTCCCTCTGTCCCCAGCACGTGGGCTCCTGTTGTCCCAGTGTCCCTGTGTCCCGGTGTCCGCGACGTCCATCTGTCCCCCTGTCCCCAGCACGTGGACTCCTGTTGTCCCAGTGTCCCTGTGTCCCGGTGTCCGTGACGTCCGTCTGTCCCTCTGTCCACAGCACGTGGGCTCCTGTTGTCCCAGTGTCCCTGTGTCCTGTTGTCTGCGACGTCCGTCTGTCCCTCTCTCCCCAGCACGTGGACTCCTGTTCTATCAGTGTCCCTGTGTCCCAGTGTCCGTGACGTTCGTCTGTCTCTCTGTCCCCAGCACTTGGGGTCCTGTTGTCCCAGTGTCCCTGTGTCCCGGTGTCCGTAACGTCCGTCTGTCCCTCTGTCCTTTGCATGAGGGCTCCTGTTGTCCCAGTGTCCCAGTGTCCCTGTGTCCCGGTGTCTGCGACGTCCGTCTGTCCCTCTGTCCCCAGCACGTGGACTCCTGTTGTCCCAGTGTCCCTGTGTCCTGGTGTCCGCGACGTCTTTCTGTCCCTCTGTGTCCAGCACGTGGTGTTTTGTTGTCCCAGTGTCCCTGTATCCCAGGGTCCGCGACATCTGTCCGTCCCTCTGTCCCCAGCACCTGGGTTCCTGTTGTCCCAGTGTCCCTGTTTCCCGATGTCCGTGACGTCCATCTGTCCCTCTGTCCCCAGCACGTGGGTTCCTGTCGCCTCAGTGTCCCTGTGTCCCGGTGTCTGTGACGTCCATGTGTCCCTCTGTCCCCAGCACGTGGACTCCTGTTGTCCCAGTGTCCTTGTGTCCCGGTGTCCGTGATGTCCGTCTGTCCCTCTGTCTGCAGCACGTGGACTCCTGTTGTCCCAGTGTCCCTGTGTCCCGGTGTCTGTGACGTCCATCTGTCCCTCTGTCCACAGCACATCTTTCCTGTTGTCCCAGTGTCCCTGTGTCCCAGTGTCCGCGACTTCCGTCTGTCCCTCTGTCCACAGCACGTGGACTCTTGTTGTCCCAGTGTCCCTGTGTCCCAGTGTCCGCGACATCCGTCTGTCCCTCTGTCCCCAGCACGAGGGTTCCTGTTGTCCCAGTGTCCCTGTGTCCCGGTGTCTGCGACGTCCGTCTGTCCCTCTGTCCCCAGCAGGTGGACTCCTGTTGTCCCAGTGTCCCTGTGTCCCGGTGTCCGGGACATCCGTCTGTCCCTCTGTCCCTAGCACGTGGGGTCCTGTTGTCCCAGTGTCCCTGTATCCGGGTGTCTGCGACATCCGTCTGTCCCTCTGTCCACAGCACGTGGGCTCCTGTTGTCCCAGTCTCCCTGTGTCCCAGTGTCCGTGACGTCCGTCTGTCCCTCTTTCCCCATCATGTGGGTTCCTGTTGTCCCAGTGTCCCTGTGTCCCAGTGTCCGCGACGTCCGTCTGTCCCTCTGTCTCCAGCACGTGGTGTTTTGTTGTCCCAGTGTCCCTGTGTCCCAGGGTCCGCGACGTCTGTCTGTCCCTCTGTCCACAGCACGTGGGCTCCTGTTGTCTCAGCGTCCCTGTGTCCCAGTGTCCTTGCGTCCTGGTGTCCGTGACGTCCATCTGTCCCTCTGTCCCTAGCACGAGGGCTCCTGTCGTCACAGTGTCCCTGTGTCCGGGTATCTGCGACGTCCGTCTGTCCCTCTGTGCCCAGCACATGAGGTCCTGTTCTCTCAGTGTCCCTGTGTCCCGGTGTCCGTGACGTCCGTCTGTTCCTCTGTCCACAGCACGTGGGTTCCTATTGTCCCAGTGTCCCTGTGTCCCGGTGTCCGTGACGTCCGTCTATCCCTCTGTCCTCAGGACGTGGACTCCTGTTGTCCCAGTGTCCCTGTGTCCCGGTGTCTGCGACATCCGTTTGTCCCTCTGTCTGCAGCACGTAGTGTCCTGTTGTCCCAGTGTCCCTGTGTCCTGGTGTCTGCAACATCCGTCTGTCCCTCTGTCCCCAGCACGTGGACTCCTGTTGTCCCTGTGTCCCTGTGTCCAGGTGTCCGTGACGTCCGTCTGTCCCTCTGTCCACAGCACATCTTTCCTGTTGTCCCAGTGTCCCTGTGTCCCGATGTCCGCGACGTCCGTCTGTCCCTCTGTCTCCAGCACGTTGGTTCCTGTTGTCCCAGTGTCCATGTGTCCCGATGTCCGCGACGTCCGTCTGTCCCCCTGTCCCCAGCACGTGGGGTTCTGTTGTCTCAGTGTCCCTTTGTCCCGGTGTCTGCGATGTCCGTCTGTCCTTCTTTCCGCAGCACGTGGGGTCCCGTTGTCCCAGTGTCCCTGTGTCCCGATGTCCGCGACGTCTGTCTGTCCCTCTGTCCCCAGCACGTGGACTCTTGTTGTCCCAGTGTCCCTGTGTCCCTGTGTCCCGGTCTCCGTGACGTCCGTCTGTCCCTCTGTCCCCAGCACGTGGGGTCCTGTTGTCCCAGTGTCCCTGTGCCCCGGTGTCCGTGACGTCCGTCTGTCCCTGTGTCCCCAGCACGTGGGCTCCTGTTGTCCCAGTGTCCCAGTGTCCCGGTGTCCGCGACGTCCGTCTGTCCCTCTGTCCACAGCACGTGAGCTCCTGTTGTCCCAGTGTCCCTGTGTCCCGGTGTCTGCGACGTCCGTCTGTCCCTCTGTCCGCAGCTCGTGCTGTCCTGTTGTCCCAATAACCCAGTGTCCGCGACGTCCGTCTGTCCCTCTGTCCCCAGCTCGTGGGCTTCTGTTGTCCCAGTGTCCCTGTGTCCTGGTGTCCGCGACGGCTGTCTGTCCCTCTGTCCCCAGCACCTGGGGTCCTGTTGTCCCAGTGTCCCTGTGTCCCGGTGTCCGTGACGTCTTTCTGTCCCTCTGTCCCCAGCACGTGGGCTCCTGTTGTCCCAGTGTCCCTGTGTCCCATTTCTGTGACGTCCGTCTGTCATTCTGTCTACAGCACGTGGACTCCTGTTGTCCCAGTGTCCCAGTGTCCTTGTGTCCCGGTGTCTGCGACGTCCGTCTGTCCCTCTGTCCACAGCACATGGGGTCCTGTTGTCCCAGTGTCCCTGTGTCCTGGTGTCCGTGACGTCCATCTGTCCTTCTGTCCCCAGCACCTGGGTTCCTGTTGTCCCAGTGTCCCTCTGTCCCGATGTCTGCGACGTCCGTCTGTCCTTCTGTCCCCAGCACGTTTGGTCCTGTTGTCCCAGTGTCCCTGTGTCCTGGTGTCCACAACGTCCCTCTGTCCTTCTATCCCCAGCACGTGGGGTCCTGTTGTCCCAGTGTCCCTGTGTCCCGGTGTCTGTGACGTCCATCTGTCCCTCTGTCCCCAGCACGTGGGATCCTGTTGTCCCAGTGTCCCTGTGTCCCGTTGTCTGCGACATCCGTTTGTCCCTCTGTCCACAGCACCTGGGTTCCTGTTGTCCCAGTGTCTCTGTGTCCCGGTGTCCGCGACGTCCGTCTGTCCCTCTGTCTGCAGCACGTGGTGTTTTGTTGTCCCAGTGTCCCTGTGTCCTGGTGTCTGCAACATCCGTCTGTCCCTCTGTCTGCAGCACGTGGGGTCCTGTTGTCCCAGTGTCCCTGTGTCCCGGTCTCCGTGACGTCCGTCTGTTCCTCTGTCCACAGCACATCTGTCCTGTTGTCCCAGTGTCCCTGTGTCCCAGTGTCCGCGACGTCTGTCTGTCCCTCTGTCTCCAGCACGTGGTGTTTTGTTGTCCCAGTGTCCCTGTGTCCTGGTGTCTGCGACGTCCGTCTGTCCCTCTGTCCCCAGCACATGGGCTCCTGTTGTCCCAGTGTCCCTGTGTCCCAGTGTCCGGGACATCCGTCTGTCCCTCTGTCCCCAGCACGTGGACTCCTGTTGTCCCAGTGTCCCTGTGTCCTGGTGTCTGCAACATCCGTCTGTCCCTCTGTCCCCAGCACGTGGACTCCTGTTGTCCCAGTGTCCCTGTGTCCCGGTGTCCGGGACATCCGTCTGTCCGTCCCTCTGTCCCCAGCATGTGGACTCCTGTTGTCCCAGTGTCCCTGTGTCCTGGTGTCTGCGACGTCCGTCTGTCCTTCTCTCTACAGCTCGTGCTGTCCTGTTGTTCCAGTGTCCCTGTGTCCCGGTGTCTGTGACGTCCATGTGTCCCTCTGTCCCCAGCACGTGGACTCCTGTTGTCCCAGTGTCCCTGTGTCCCGGTGTCTGCGACGTCTGTCTGTCCCTCTGTCCCTAGCATGAGGGCTCCTGTTGTCCCAGTGTCCCTGTGTCCCGTTGTCTGCGACATCCGTTTGTCCCTTTGTCTGCAGCACGTAGTGTCCTGTTGTCCCAGTGTCCCTGTGTCCTGGTGTCTGAGATATCCCTTTGTCCCTCTGTCTGCAGCAAGTAGTGTCCTGTTGTCCCAGTGTCCCTGTGTCCTGGTGTCTGCGACGTCCGTCTGTCCCTCTCTCCCCAGCACGTGGGGTCCTGTTCTCTCAGTGTCCCTGTGTCCCGGTCTCCGTGATGTCCATCTGTCCCTCTGTCCCCAGCACGTGGGGTCCTGTTGTCCCAGTGTCCCTGTGTCCGGGTGTCTGCGACATCCGTCTGTCCCTCTGTCCCCAGCACGAGGGTTCCTGTTGTCCCAGTGTCCCTGTGTCCCGGTGTCTGCGACGTCCGTCTGTCCCTCTGTCCCCAGCACGTGGGTTCCTGTTGTCCCAGTGTCCCTGTGTCCCGGTGTCCGTAACGTCCGTCTGTCCCTAGCATGAGGGCTCCTGTTGTCCCAGTGTCCCTGTGTCCTGGTGTCTGCGACGTCCGTCTGTCCCTCTGTCCCCACCACGTGGACTCCTGTTGTCCCAGTGTCCCTGTGTCCTGGTGTCCGCGACGTCTTTCTGTCCCTCTGTGTCCAGCACGTGGTATTTTGTTGTCCCAGTGTCCCTGTGTCCCAGGGTCCGCGACGTCTGTCTGTCCCTCTGTCCCCAGCACCTGGGTTCCTGTTGTCCCAGTGTCCCTGTGTCCCGATGTCCGTGACGTCCATTTGTCCCCCTGTCCGCAGCACGTGGGCTCCTGTTGTCCCAGTGTCCCGGTGTCCCGATGTCCCCAATGTCCGTCTGTCCCTCTGTCCCTAGCACGTGGGCTCCTGTTCTCCCAGTGTCCCTGTGTCCCGGTGTCTGCGACGTCCGTCTGTCCTGTCCCCAGCACGTGGGCCCTTGTTGTCCCAGTGTCCCTGTGTCCCGGTGTCTGCGACGTCCGTCTGTCCTTCTGTCCCCAGCACGTGGGGTCCTGTTGTCCCAGTGTCCCTGTGTCCTGGTGTCTGAGACATCCGTTTGTCCCTCTGTCTGCAGCACGTAGTGTTCTGTTGTCCCAGTGTCCCTGTGTCCTGGTGTCTGCGACGTCCGTCTGTCCCTCTTTCCGCACCACGTGGGCTCCTGTTGTCCCAGTGTCCCTGTGTCCCGGTGTCTGCGACATCCGTCTGTCCCTCTGTCCACAGCACGTGGGTTCCTGTCGTCCCAGTGTCCCTGTGTCCCGGTGTCCGTGATGTCCGTCTGTCCCTCTGTCCCCAGCACTTGGGGTCCTGTTGTCCGGGACATCCGTCTGTCCCTCTGTCCCTAGCACGTGGGGTCCTGTTGTCCCAGTGTCCCTGTATCCGGGTGTCTGCGACATCCGTCTGTCCCTCTGTCCACAGCACGTGGGCTCCTGTTGTCCCAGTCTCCCTGTGTCCCAGTGTCCGTGACGTCCGTCTGTCCCTCTTTCCCCATCATGTGGGTTCCTGTTGTCCCAGTGTCCCTGTGTCCCAGTGTCCGCGACGTCCGTCTGTCCCTCTGTCTCCAGCACGTGGTGTTTTGTTGTCCCAGTGTCCCTGTGTCCCAGGGTCCGCGACGTCTGTCTGTCCCTCTGTCCACAGCACGTGGGCTCCTGTTGTCTCAGCGTCCCTGTGTCCCAGTGTCCTTGCGTCCTGGTGTCCGTGACGTCCATCTGTCCCTCTGTCCCTAGCACGAGGGCTCCTGTCGTCACAGTGTCCCTGTGTCCGGGTATCTGCGACGTCCGTCTGTCCCTCTGTGCCCAGCACATGAGGTCCTGTTCTCTCAGTGTCCCTGTGTCCCGGTGTCCGTGACGTCCGTCTGTTCCTCTGTCCACAGCACGTGGGTTCCTATTGTCCCAGTGTCCCTGTGTCCCGGTGTCCGTGACGTCCGTCTGTCCCTCTGTCCTCAGGACGTGGACTCCTGTTGTCCCAGTGTCCCTGTGTCCCGGTGTCTGCGACATCCGTTTGTCCCTCTGTCTGCAGCACGTAGTGTCCTGTTGTCCCAGTGTCCCTGTGTCCTGGTGTCTGCAACATCCGTCTGTCCCTCTGTCCCCAGCACGTGGACTCCTGTTGTCCCTGTGTCCCTGTGTCCAGGTGTCCGTGATGTCCGTCTGTCCCTCTGTCTGCAGCACATGGGGTCCTGTTGTCCCAGTGTCCCTGTGTCCGGGTGTCTGCGACATCCGTCTGTCCCTCTGTCCCCAGCACGTGGACTCCTGTTGTCCCAGTGTCCCTGTGTCCCGGTGTCCGTAACGTCCGTCTGTCCCTCTGTCCCTTGCATGAGGGCTCCTGTTGTCCCAGTGTCCCAGTGTCCCTGTGTCCCGGTGTCTGCGACGTCCGTCTGTCCCTCTGTCCCCACCACGTGGACTCCTGTTGTCCCAGTGTCCCTGTGTCCTGGTGTCCGCGACGTCTTTCTGTCCCTCTGTGTCCAGCACGTGGTGTTTTGTTGTCCCAGTGTCCCTGTGTCCCGGTGTCCGCGACGTCTGTCCGTCCCTCTGTCCCCAGCACCTGGGTTCCTGTTGTCCCAGTGTCCCTGTTTCCCGATGTCCGTGACGTCCATCTGTCCCCCTGTCCGCAGCACGTGGGCTCCTGTTGTCCCAGTGTCCCAGTGTCCCGATGTCCCCAATGTCCGTCTGTCCCTCTGTCCCTAGCACGTGGGCTCCTGTTCTCCCAGTGTCCCTGTGTCCCGGTGTCTGCGACGTCCGTCTGTCCTTCTGTCCCCAGCACGTGGGGTCCTGTTGTCCCAGTGTCCCTGTGTCCCAGTGTCTGCGACGTCCGTCTGTCCTTCTGTCCCCAGCACGTGGGCCCTTGTTGTCCCAGTGTCCCTGTGTCCTGGTGTCTGAGACATCCGTTTGTCCCTCTGTCTGCAGCACGTAGTGTTCTGTTGTCCCAGTGTCCCTGTGTCCTGGTGTCTGCGACGTCCGTCTGTCCCTCTCTCCCCAGCACGTGGGGTCCTGTTCTCCCAGTGTCCCTGTGTCCCAGTGTCTGTGACGTCCGTCTGTCCCTCTGTCCCCAGCACTTGGGCTCCTGTTGTCCCAGTGTCCCTGTGTCCCGGTGTCTGCGACATCCGTCTGTCCCTCTGTCCACAGCACGTGGGTTCCTGTCGTCCCAGTGTCCCTGTGTCCTGGTGTCTGCGACGTCCATCTGTCCTCTGTCCCCAGCACGTGGACTCCTGTTGTCCCAGTGTCCCTGTGTCCCGGTCTCCGTGATGTCCGTCTGTCCCTCTGTCCCCAGCACGTGGGGTCCTGTCGTCCCAGTGTCCCTGTGTCCGGGTGTCTGCGACATCCGTCTGTCCCTCTGTCCCCAGCACGTGGACTCCTGTTCTTCCAGTGTCCCTGTTTCCCAGTGTCCGTGACGTCCGTCTGTCCCTCTGTCCCCAGCACGTGGGCTCCTGTTGTCCCAGTGTCCCGGTGTCTGCGACGTCTATCTGTCCTTCTGTCCGCAGCACGTTTGGTCCTGTTGTCCCAGTGTCCCTGTGTCCCGGTGTCTGCGACATCCGTCTGTCCCTTTGTCCCAAACACGTGGTGTCCTGTTGTCCCAGTGTCCCTGTGTCCTGGTGTCCGCGACGTCCGTCTGTCCCTCTGTCCCCACCACGTGGACTCCTGTTGTCCAAGTGTCCCTGTGTCCTGGTGTCCGCGACGTCTTTCTGTCCCTCTGTCCCCACCACGCGGACTCCTGTTGTCCCAGTGTCCCTGTGTCCTGGTGTCCGCGACGTCTTTCTGTCCCTCTGTCTCCAGCACGTGGTGTTTTGGTGTCCCAGTGTCCCAGTGTCCCGGTGTCCGCGACGTCTGTCCGTCCCTCTGTCCCCAGCACGTGGGCTCCTGTTGTCCCAGTGTCCCGGTGTCCTGGTGTCCCCAATGTCCGTCTGTCCCTCTGTCCCTAGCACGTGGGCCCTTGTTGTCCCAGTGTCCCTGTGTCCCGGTGTCTGTGACGTCCGTCTGTCCTTCTGTCCCCAGCACGTGGGCCCTTGTTGTCCCAGTGTCCCTGTGTCCCGGTGTCTGCGACGTCCGTCTGTCCTTCTGTCTCCAGCACGTGGCCCCTTGTTGTCCCAGTGTCCCTGTGTCCCGGTGTCTGCGACGTCCGTCTGTCCCCCTGTCCCCAGCACGTGGGGTCCTGTTGTCCCAGTGTCCCTGTGTCCTGGTGTCTGCGACGTCCGTCTGTCCCTCTGTCCCCAGCACGTGGACTCCTGTTGTCCCAGTGTCCCTGTGTCCGGGTATCTGCGACATCCGTCTGTCCCTCTGTCCCCAGCACGTGGGCTCCTGTTCTCCCAGTGTCCCTGTGTCCCGGTGTCTGCGACGTCCGTCTGTCCTTCTGTCCCCAGCATGTGGGCCCTTGTTGTCCCAGTGTCCCTGTGTCCCGGTCTCCGTGATGTCCGTCTGTCCCTCTGTCCCCACCACGTGGGTTCCTATTGTCCCAGTGTCCCTGTGTCCCAATGTCCGCGTCGTCCATCTGTCCCTCTCTCCCCAGCACGTGGGCTCCTGTTGTCCCAGTGTCCCTGTGTCCCGGTGTCCGTGACGTCCGTCTGTCCTTCTGTCCCAAGCACGTGGGCTCCTGTTCTCCCAGCGTCCCTGTGTCCCGGTGTCTGCGACGTCCGTCTGTCATTCTGTCACCGGCACGTGGGCTCCTGTTGTCCCAGTGTCCCTGTGTCCCAATGTCCGCGACGTCCGTCTGTCCCCCTGTCCCCAGCACGTGGACTCCTGTTGTCCCAGTGTCCCTGTGTCCCGGTGTCCGTGACGTCTGTCTGTCCCTCTGTCCCTAGCACGAGGGCTCCTGTTGTCCCAGTGTCCCTGTGTCCCGGTGTCCGTGACGTCCGTCTGTCCCTCTGTCCCCAGCACATGCTGTCCTGTTGTCCCAGTGTCCCTGTGTCCCGGTGTCCGTGATGTCCGTCTGTCCCTCTGTCTGCAGCACATGGGGTCCTGTTGTCCCAGTGTCCCTGTGTCCGGGTGTCTGCGACATCTGTCTGTCCCTCTGTCCCCAGCACATGGACTCCTGTTGTCCCAGTGTCCCTGTGTACTGGTGTCTGCGACGTCCGTCTGTCCCTCTCTCCCTAGCACGTGGGGTCCTGTTCTCTCATTGTCCCTGTGTCCCAGTGTCCGTGACGTCCGTCTGTCCCTCTGTCCCCAGCACGTGGGTTCCTGTTGTCCCAGTGTCCCTGTGTCCTGGTGTCTGCGACGTCCGTCTGTCCCTCTCTCCCCAGCAATTGGGGTCCTGTTCTCTCAGTGTCCCGGTGTCCCAGTGTCCGTGACGTCTGTCTCTCCCTGTGTCCCCAGCACTTGGGTTCCTGTTGTCCCAGTGTCCCTGTGTCCCGGTGTCTGTGACGTCCATGTGTCCCTCTGTCCCCAGCACGTGGACTCCTGTTGTCCCAGTGTCCCTGTGTCCCGATGTCCCCAACGTCCGTCTGTCCCTCTGTCCCCAGCACGTGGGGTCCTGTTGTCCCAGTGTCCCTGTGTCCCGGTGTCTGCGAAGTCTGTCTGTCCCTCTATCCCCAGCACGTGGACTCTTGTTGTCCCAGTGTCCCTGTGTCCCGTTGTCCGCGACGTCCGTCTGTCCCTCTGTCCCCAGCACGTAGTGTCCTGTTGTCCCAGTGTCCCTGTGTCCTGGTGTCTGCGACATCCGTCTGTCCCTCTTTCCCCTTCATGTGGGCTCCTGTTTTCCCAGTGTCCCTGTGTCCCGGTGTCTGTGATGTCCGTCTGTCCCTCTGTCCCCAGCACATGGGTTCCTCTAGTCGCAGTGTCCCTGTGTCCCGGTGTCTGTGACGTCCGTCTGTCCCTCTGTCTCCAGCACGTGGTGTTTTGTTGTCCCAGTGTCCCTGTGTCCCAGTGTCCGCGACGTCCGTCTGTTCCTCTGTCCACAGTACGTGGGCTCCTGTTGTCCCAGTGTCCCTGTGTCCCGGTGTCTGCGACGTCTATCTGTCCCTCTATCCACAGCACGTAGTGTCCTGTTGTCCCAGTGTCCCTGTGTCCCAGTGTCCGTGACATCCGTCTGTCCCTCTGTCCACAGCACGTGGGTTCCTGTTCTCCCAGTGTCCTGTGTCCTGGTGTCTGCGACGACCGTCTGTCCCTCTGTCCCCAGCACGTGAACTCCTGTTGTCCCAGTGTCCCTGTGTCCCAGTGTCCGTGACGTCCGTCTCTCCCTCTGTCACCAGCACGTGGGGTCCTATTGTCCCAGTGTCCCTACGTCCCAGTGTCCGTGACGTCCGTCTGTCCCTCTGTTTCCAGCACGTGGTGTCCTATTGTCCCTGTGTCCCGGTGTCTGTGATGTCCGTCTGTCCCTCTGTCCCCAGCACGTGGACTCCTGTTGTCCCAGTGTCCCTGTGTCCCGGTGTCTGCGACGTCCGTCTGTCATACAGTGTACAGCACGTGGGGTCCTGTTGTCCCAGTGTCCCTGTGTCCCGGTTTCTGCGACGTCTATCTGTCCCTCTGTCCACAGCACGTGGGCTCCTGTTGTCCCAGTGTCCCGGTGTCTGCGATGTCCGTCTGTCCTTCTGTCCGCAGCACGTTTGGTCCTGTTTCCCAGTGTCCCTGTGTCCCGGTGTCTGCGACGTCCGTCTGTCCCTCTCTTCCCAGCACCTGGGCTCCTGTTGTCCCAGTGTCCCTGTGTCCCGGGGTCCGTGACGTCCGTCTGTCCCTCTGTCCCTAGCATGAGGGCTCCTGTTGTCCCAGTGTCCCGGTGTCCGTGACGTCCGTCTGTCCTTCTGTCCCCAGCAAGTGGGGTCCTGCTGTCCCAGTGTCCCTGTGTCCCCGTGTCCGTGACGTCCGTCTGTCCTTCTGTCCCAAGCACGAGGGCTCCTGTTGTCCCAGTGTCCCTGTGTACCGGTGTCTGCGACGTGCGTCTGTCCCTCTGTCACCAGCACGTGGGGTCCTGTTGTCCCAGTGTCCCTGTGTCCCGGTGTCCGTGACGTCCATCTGTCCTTCTGTCCCCAGCAAGTGGGGTCCTGTTGTCCCAGTGTCCCTGTGTCCCGGTGTCCGTGACGTCCGTCTGTCCTTCTGTCCCAAGCACGTGGACTCCTGTTGTCCCAGTGTCCCTGTGTCCCGGTGTCTGTGACGTCCATCTGTCCCTCTGTCCCCAGCACGTGGGTTCCTGTTGTCCCAGTGTCCCTGTGTCCCGGTGTCTGCGACGTCCGTCTGTCCCTCTGTCCCCACCAAGTGGGGTCCTGTTCTCTTAGTGTCCCTGTGTCCCGGTGTCCGGGACATCCGTCTGTCCCTCTGTCCCCAGCACGTGGGGTTCCTGTTGTCCCAGTGTCTGCGACATCCGTCTGTCCCTCTTTCCGCACCACGTGGGCTCCTGTTGTCCCAGTGTCCCTGTGTCCTGGTGTCTGCGACGTCCGTCTGTCCCTCTGTCTCCAGCACGTGGTGTCCTATTGTCCCTGTGTCCCTGTGTCCTGGTGTCTGTGATGTCCGTCTGTCCTTCTGTCCCCAGCACGTGGGCTCCTGTTGTCCCAGTGTCCCTGTGTCCCGGTGTCCGCAACGTCCGTCTGTTCCTCTGTCTGCAGCACGTGGACTCCTGTTGTCCCAGTGTCCCTGTGTCCCGATGTCCCCAACGTCCGTCTGTTCCTCTGTCCCTAGCACGTGGGCTCCTGTTCTCCCAGTGTCCCTGTGTCCCGGTGTCTGCGACGTCCCTCTGTCCTTCTGTCCCCAGCACGTGGGCCCTTGTTGTCCCAGTGTCCCTGTGTCCCGATGTCCGTGACGTCTGTCTGTCCCTCTGTCCCCAGCACGTGGACTCCTGTTGTCCCAGTGTCCCTGTGTCCCGGTGTCTGCGACATCCGTCTGTCCCTCTGTCCCCAGCACGTGGACTCCTGTTGTCCCACTGTCCCTGTGTCCCAGTGTCTGCGACGTCCGTCTGTCCTTCTGTCCCCAGCACTTGGGGTCCTGTTGTCCCAGTGTCCCTGTGTCCCGGTGTCTGTGACGTCCGTCTGTCCCTCTGTCCCCAGCACTAGGGGTCCTGTTGTCCCAGTGTCCCTGTGTCCCGGTGTCCGTGATGTCCGTCTGTCTCTCTGTCTGCAGCACGTGGGGTCCTGTTGTCCCAGTGTCCCTGTGTCCCGGTGTCTGCGACGTCTGTCTGTCCCTCTGTCCCCAGCACGTGGACTCCTGTTGTCCCAGTGTTCCTGTGTCCCGTTGTCTGCGACATCCGTTTGTCCCTCTGGCTGCAGCACGTAGTGTCCTGTTGTCCCAGTGTCCCTGTGTCCCAGTGTCTGCGACGTCCGTCTGTCCCTCTGTCCACAGCACGTGAGTTCCTATTGTCCCAGTGTCCCTGTGTCCCGGTGTCCGCGACGTCCGTCTGTCCCTCTGTCCCAAGCACGAGGGCTGCTCTTGTCCCAGTGTCCCTGTGTCCCGGTGTCTGTGACGTCCATCTGTCCCTCTGTCCCCAGCACGTGGACTCCTGTTGTCCCAGTGTCCCTGTGTCCTGGTGTCCGCAACGTCCGTCTGTCCCTCTGTCCACGGCACGTGGGCTCCTGTTGTCCCAGTGTCCCTGCGTCCCAGTGTCTGCGACATCCATCTGTCCCTCTGTCCCCAGCACATGGGTTCCTCTAGTCGCAGTGTCCCTGTGTCCCGGTGTCCGCGACGTCCGTCTGTCCCTCTGTCCCTAGCATGAGGGCTCCTGTTGTCCCAGTGTCCCTGTGTCCCGGTGTCCGTGACGTCCGTCTGTCCTTCTGTCCCAAGCACGAGGGCTCCTGTTGTCCCAGTGTCCCTGTGTCCCGGTGTCTGCGACGTGCGTCTGTCCCTCTGTCCCCAGCACGTGGGGTCCTGTTGTCCCAGTGTCGCTGTGTCCCGGTGTCCGTGACGTCCGTCTGTCATTCTGTCTACAGCACGTGGGCTCCTGTTGTCCCAGTGTCCCTGTGTCCCGGTGTCCGTGACGTCCGTCTGTCCTTCTGTCCCAAGCACGTGGGGTCCTGTTGTCCCAGTGTCCCTGTGTCCCGGTGTCTGTGACGTCCATCTGTCCCTCTGTCCCCAGCACGTGGGTTCCTGTTGTCCCAGTGTCCCTGTGTCCCGGTGTCTGCGACGTCCGTCTGTCCCTCTGTCCCCACCAAGTGGGGTCCTGTTCTCTTAGTGTCCCTGTGTCCCGGTGTCCGGGACATCCGTCTGTCCCTCTGTCCCCAGCACGTGTGGTTCCTGTTGTCCCAGTGTCTGCGACATCCGTCTGTCCCTCTTTCCGCACCACGTCGGCTCCTGTTGTCCCAGTGTCCCTGTGTCCTGGTGTCTGCGACGTCCGTCTGTCCCTCTGTCTCCAGCACGTGGTGTCCTGTTGTCCCAGTGTCCCTGTGTCCTGGTGTCCGCGACGTCTGTCTGTCCCTCTCTTCCCAGCACCTGGGGTCCTGTTGTCCCAGTGTCCCTGTGTCCTGGTGTCCGCGACGTCTGTCTGTCCCTCTGTCCCCAGCACGTGGGCTCCTGTTGTTGCATTGTCCCTGTGTCCTGGTGTCCGCGACGTCCGTCTGTCCCTCTTTCCCCATCATGTGGGCTCCTGTATTCCCAGTGTCCCTGTGTTCCGGTGTCTGTGACGTCCGTCTGTCCCTCTGTCCCCAGCACGTGGGCTCCTGTTGTCCCAGTGTCCCTGTGTCCCTGTGTCCTGGTGTCCGTCTGTCCCTCTGTCCCCAGCACGTGGGGTCCTGTTGTCGCTGTGTCCCGTTGTCTGCGATATCCGTCTGTCCCTCTGTCCGCAGCACGTGGGGTCCTGTTGTCCCAGTGTCCCTGTGTCCCAGTGTCCGCGACATCCGTCTGTCCCTCTTTCCCCATCATGTGGGCTCCTGTTGTCCCAGTGTCCCTGTGTCCTGGTGTCCGCAACGTCCGTCTGTCCCTCTGTCCACGGCACGTGGGCTCCTGTTGTCCCAGTGTCCCTGTGTCCCAGTGTCTGCGACGTCCGTCTGTCCCTCTGTCCCCAGCACGTGGGGTCCTCTTCTCCCAGTGTCCCAGTGTCCCGATGTCCCCAACGTCCGTCTGTCCCTCTGTCCCCAGCACGTGGGCTCCTGTTCTCCCAGTGTCCCTGTGTCCTGGTGTCTGAGACGTCCGTCTGTGCCTTTGTCTCCAGCACGTGTGCTTCTCTTATCCCAGTAGCCTAGTGGCCCAGTGTCCCCGACGTCCGTCTGTCACTCTGTCCCCGACAGGGTGGCTCTTGTCCCAGTGTCTCTGTGTCCGGGTATCTGCGACATCCGTCTGTCCCTCTGTCCCCAGCACGTGGACTCCTGTTGTCCCAGTGTCCCTGTGTCCCGTTGTCTGTGACGTCTGTCTGTCCCTCTGTCCCCAGCACGAGGGTTCCTGTTGTCCCAGTGTCCCTGTGTCCCGGTGTCTGCGACGTCCATCTGTCCCTCTGTCCGCAGCACGTGGGGTCCTAATGTCCCAGTGTCCCTGTGTCCCGGTGTCTGCGACGTCCGTCTGTCCCTTTGTCACTGGCACGTGGGGTCCTCTTCTCCCAGTGTCCCAGTTTCTGCGATGTCTGTCTGTCCCTCTGTCCCCAGCTCATGCTGTCCTGTTGTCGCAGTGGCACAGTGTCCGCAACGTCCGTCTGTCCTTCTGTCCCCAGCAAGTGGGTTCCTGTTGTCCCAGTGTCCCTGTGTCCCGGTGCCTGCGACATCCGTCTGTCCCTCTGTCCCTAGCACGAGGGCTCCTGTTGTCTCAGTGTCCCTGTGTCCCAGTGTCCGCGACATCCGTCTGTCCCTCTGTCCACAGCACGTGGGCTCCTGTTGTCCCAGTGTCCCTGTGTCCTGGGGTCTCCTTCGTCCGTCTGTCCTTCTGTCCCCATCATGTGGGCTCCTGTTGTCCCAGTGTCCCTGTGTCCCCGACGTCCGTCAGTCGCTCTGTCCACAGCATGTGTGGTGTCCTGTTGTCCCAGTGTCCCTGTGTCCCGGTGTCTGTGACGTCCGTCTGTCCCTCTGTCCACAGCACGTGGGCTCCTGTTGTCCCAGTGTCCCTGTGTCCCGGTGTCCGGGACATCCGTCTGTCCCTCTGTCCCCAGCATGTGCGGTCCTGTTGTCCCAGTGTCCCTGTGTCCTGGTGTCCGCGACGTCCGTTTGTCCCTCTGTCCCCAGCACGTGGACTCCTGTTGTCCCAGTGTCCCTGTGTCCCGGTCTCCGTGACGTCCATCTGTCCCTCTCTTCCCAGCACGTGGGGTCCTGTTGTCCCGGTGTCCCTTTGTCCTGGTGTCTGTGACGTCCGTCTGTCCCTCTTTCCCCATCATGTGGGCTCCTGTTGTCTCAGTGTCCCTGTGTCCCGGTGTCCGCGACGTCTATCCGTCCCTCTGTTCCCAGCACGTGGTGTCCTGGTGTCCCTGTGTCCCAGTGTCCGCAACATCCGTCTGTCCCTCTGTCCCCAGCATGTGGGCTCCTGTTGTCACAGTGTCCCTGTGTCCTGGTGTCTGTGACGTCCATCTGTCCCTCTTCCCCCATCATGTGGGCTCCTGTTGTCCCAGTACCCCAGTGTCCCCGACGTCCATCTGTCCCTCTCTTCCCAGCACGTGGGGTCCTGTTGTCTCAGTGTCCCTGTGTCCCAGTGTCTGGGACATTTGTATGTCCCTCTGTCCCCAGCACGTGCGGTTCTCTTGTCCCAGTTGCGTTGTGTACAGGTGTCCGCGACATCCATCCGTCCCTCTGTCCCCAGCACGTGGTGTCCTGGTGTCCCTGTGTCCGCAACGTCCGTTTGTCCCTCTGTCCCCAGCACGTGGTACAGTGCGTCTTCGTGGCCATCCGCACCATCGGGAACATCATGATCGTGACCACGCTGCTGCAATTCATGTTCGCCTGTATCGGGGTGCAGCTCTTCAAGGTGTGGGGAGGGGCACTCCCACATCCTGGGCGTCCCCTGAAACACCATCAGTGGTTGTGGGTCCCCCCCCCGACCCCCCCCATCGGGGACTGGGGTCCCCCCTGACCCCCCCAATTTCCCAGGGCAAGTTCTACAGTTGCACCGATGAGGCCAAGCACACGCCAGCAGAGTGCAAGTGGGTCCTACCGCCCCGGGGGAGTATGAGTGTGAGTGTGAGTGCCAGTGCGGGCTGGGGGGGTGAGCGAGGGTCGGCAGGGAGTGCGGGATGGGAGGGTGACGGGGGTGTCGGGTGTAGAGACAGCGTGAGTGTGGGCTGTGGGAGTGTAGAGCGAATGTGAGTGTAGGCTGAGTGTGAGAGTAGCTTGAGTGTGAGTGTAGGCTTGAATGTGAGTGCAGGATGAGTGTCGCTTGAGTGTGAGTGTAGCTTGAGTGAGTGTAGGCCTGAATATGAGTGCAGCATTAGTGTCGCTTGAGTGTGAGTGTCGGCTGAGTGTTGGTGCAGGGTGAGAGCAAATGTAGGGTGAGCATGGGTTGAGCTTGAGTGTGGGTCGAGTGTAGGTGGAGCATGAGTGAACTGAATGTAGAAGTTCAGTGTGACTTGAGTGTGAGTGTAGATTGTAGGCTGAGTGTGAGTATAGGCTGCGCGTGAGTGTAGATTGGAGGCTGTGAGTGAAGGCTGAGCATTAATGTAAAGTGACTGTAGATGTGAGTGTAGGCAGAGGATGAGTTATGAGTGTAGCTCGAGTGTCTGTAGATGTGAGTGTAGGCTGAGGGTGAGTAGGGTGAGTGTAACTTGAGTGTGGGTAGGCTGGGTGAGTGTAGGCATGAGGTTAGGCTGAGTATGAGTGTGTGTGGCTTGAGTGAGTGTAGATGCGACTGTCAGCTGAGTGTGACTAGACGCGAGTGTACATTCAGTGTGAGTGCAGGCTGAGTGTAGCTTGAGTGTGGGCGTACCTTGAGCGAGTGTAGGGTAAGTGTAGGGTCACTGTGGATTGAGTGTGAGTGTGGGTTGAGTATAGGCTGTGAGTGTAGGCTGGGTGGGAGTGTGAATATGGGGGTATGAGTAGACGTGAGCGTAGCTTGTGTGGGAGTGTATATGACTGTGGGCTGAGTGTGAGTGTAGGTGCGAGTGTAGCCTGAGGTGAGTGCGAGGGTAGGCCGGGTGTGCGTTCAGGGTGCGTGTACGTGTGCTGTAATCATAGGGTGTGGGCGCCGCGTGAGTGGGGGCTGTGCCTGTGCCCACGTCCCTGGTCCCAGCTGATGGCCCAGCCCGTGGCGCCAGTGCGGCGTCACCCCCTTGGCACGGGTGTCCCCTGCGCGCTGTTCCCCACCCACCCCACCCCACCCCACCCCGTGGCGCAGGGGCACCTTCCTGGTGTATAAGGATGGGGACGTCACCCACCCCTCGGTGCGGGAGCGCCTGTGGCACAACAGCGACTTCAACTTCGACAACGTGCTGGCGGGGATGATGGCGCTCTTCACCGTCTCCACCTTCGAGGGTTGGCCCGCGTGAGTCACCTGGCGGCAGAGGGTGGGGGGAGGCGACACCCCGACGCCTGTGTTGGGTGGCGCCTCGCGGACCACTGCGTCCCCCCCGTCACCCCAGGCTGCTGTACAAGGCCATTGACGCCAACGCCGAGGACCAGGGTCCCATCTACAACTACCGGGTGGAGATCTCCATCTTCTTCATCATCTACATCATCGTCATCGCCTTCTTCATGATGAACATCTTCGTCGGCTTCGTCATCATCACCTTCCGGGCGCAGGGGGAGAGCGAGTACCGCAACTGCGAGCTGGACAAGAACCAGGTGACTGGGGAGCACCGCGATGTCCCCCCGTCCCCCCGCGTGCGGTGTCGTCCCCTGCGGCAGCTGGCTGTGCCTGCTCCCCACAGCGGCAGTGCGTGGAGTACGCCCTGAAGGCACAGCCGCTGCGACGCTACATCCCCAAGAACCGCAGCCAGTACCGCGTCTGGGCCATGGTCAACTCCACCGCCTTTGAGTACATCATGTTTGTCCTCATCCTCCTCAACACCATCGCTCTGGCTGTCCAGGTGGGGCGGGGTGGGGCGGACACCCTGACAGGACACTCGGGGACCTGGGGGGACAGTCAAGGACTCCCCCCTTTCCCCCCTTCCCAAAGCACTATGAGCAGTCCAAGCCCTTCAACTATGTGATGGACCTGCTCAACATGGTGTTCACGGGGCTCTTCACCGTTGAGATGGTGCTCAAGATCATCGCCTTCAAGCCCCGGGTAGGCCCGGGCGACGCTGGGGAGGTGGTGTCGCACGGGGAGGTGTTGTCACACAGGGAGAGGTGGTGTCACACGGGGGGGGGGGTGTCACATGAGCAGGGGCGGTGTTGCACGGGGAGGGGCGTGTCGTTGCACAGGGAGGGGTGTCATCGCATGGGGGGGGGATCATCACACAAGGAGGGGGTGTCGTCACACGAGGAGGGGGGTGTCGTCACACAGGGAGGCAGTGTCACATGAGGAGGGATGTTGTCACACAGGGAGGGGTGTTATCCCACAAGGAGGAGTGTCGTCACACGGGGAGGCGGTGTCACATAAGGAGGGGTGCTGTTACATGGGGAGGGGGGTGTTGTCATATGAGGAGGGGTGTTGTCACACGAGGAGGGGTGTTGTCACATGAGGAGGGGTGTCGTCACACCGGGAGGCGGTGTCGCACGAGAAAGGGTGTTGTTACACGGGGAGGGGGGGTGTTGTCACACGGGGGGGGGGGGATGTCACATAAGCGGGGCGGTGCTGCACAGGGAGGGGTGTCATCGCATGGGGAGGGGTGTCGTCACGCGAGGAGTAGTGTCGTCACACAGGGAGGGGTGTCGTCACACTGGGAGGCAGTGTCGCACAAGGAGGGGTGTTGTTACACGGGGAAGGGGGTGTTGTCACACGGGGTGGGGGACCCTCACCACCCGCCCTGTCCGCAGCACTACTTCTGCGACGCCTGGAACACCTTTGACGCCCTCATCGTGGTGGGCAGTGTGGTGGACATCGCCGTCACCGAGGTCAACGTGAGTCACCCCCTTTTCCCCGGGGGGGGTCCCCTGGATCTGGGGAGGTTTGGGGGGGGTGGTCCCGGATGCCTGGGTCTGTCCCCCCACCTCCTTTCGCCGTGTCTGTGGTCCTCACCTCCATCTGTCCATCTCCATCCATCTCCATCTGTGGTTCCTCGCGCCTGCGTGCGACAGAACGGGGGTCACGTTGGTGAGGTACGGGGGTGTCCTCTGGGGGGGATGTGGGGTGGCACAGGAGTTTTGGGGTCCCCCTCACCCCACCACCACCCAGCAGAGCTCGGAGGACAGTTCCCGCATCTCCATCACCTTCTTCCGGCTCTTCCGGGTGATGCGGCTGGTGAAGCTGTTGTCCAAGGGCGAGGGTATCCGCACCCTGCTCTGGACCTTTGTCAAGTCCTTCCAGGTGGGACACGGGGGGGACACGGGGGTAGGGGACACGGGGGGGGACATACACACAGCCCCCATGACCCCCCTATTCTCCCCCCCTCCCCAGGCCCTGCCCTACGTCGCCCTCCTCATCGCCATGATCTTCTTCATCTACGCCGTCATTGGCATGCAGGTGAAGGGCCTCGCGCGAGAGCCGCACACGTGCCCCGCCCCGGCGTGTGAGGGTGGGGGGTGGCGGTGGCTCCGCAAGCCCCCAGCCCTGCTCAGTGTGGCCGTGTCCCCCCCCAACCCAGACCTTCGGGAAGGTGGCGCTGCAGGACGGGACCCAGATCAACCGCAACAACAACTTCCAGACCTTCCCCCAGGCTGTGCTGCTGCTCTTCAGGTGGGGGCGGGGGAGGCCCTATGGGATCTGCAGGGAGGTCTCCGGGCTCCCTATAGGATCCAGGTGGTGGCCTCTGAGGTCCCTGCGGGGTCCCTATTGGATCTGGCTGGGGGGCGGTGTCCCTTCAGGGTCTTTACTGGTGTCCCTCCAGCACCCCCTTGGGGGCTGTGGGTTACTGCACGGTTCCTATAGAATTCCTATAGGGTCCCTGGGTGGTCTGTGGCCTCCCCACAGAGTCCCTATGGCACCCGCGGTGTTCCTATAGGGCTCTCCTGTGAGCGCTATAGGGTGCCTGTACCACATCCATAGGGAACGCCTGGCCGGAGCCAACACCAGAGGTTGCAGCAGGGGTGGGGGGGATGTTCTGTGGGGACTCTATAGGGTCCGGAGGACCCCTATAGGGCAGCACTGGGGGTGTGTGGGGCGCAGGTGTGCCACGGGGGAGGCTTGGCAGGAGATCATGCTGGCCAGCCTGCCGGGCAAGCGCTGCGACCCGGAGTCAGACGCGGAGCCGGGCGAGGAGTTCACCTGCGGCAGCAACTTCGCCATCGTCTACTTCATCAGTTTCTTTATGCTCTGCGCCTTCCTGGTGAGCCCCACGGCGCCGCTGCCCCACGGCGCCACAGCCTGTGTCCCTGGCAGGGCCTTCAAAACACCGCTTGGCTTCTAGTGACAACAATAGCTTTGCCCCAGAGCAGTAGCCCTGCCCCACAGCAATGCCTCTGCCCCACAGCAATGCCTCTGCCCTACAGCAGTAGCCCTGCCCCACAGCAAGCCCCACTGGGGGGAGGGTCTTCCGACCACCACCCCCAACGGCGCGGCCACCTTCCCCCTCCCCAGATCATCAACCTCTTTGTGGCGGTGATCATGGACAACTTCGACTACCTGACGCGTGACTGGTCTATCCTGGGCCCGCACCACCTTGACGAGTTCAAGCGCGTCTGGTCTGAGTACGACCCCGCCGCCAGGTCTGTCACCGTCACCAACATGCCACGCCTCAATTTGGGGGGGGGGGGGCGTGCAGGGGTCTGACACCCCACCCCCAAACACACACACATACCCGGCAGGGGCCGCATCAAGCACCTGGACGTGGTGACGCTGCTGCGCCGGATCCAGCCCCCGCTGGGTTTTGGGAAGCTGTGTCCCCACCGTGTCGCCTGCAAGGTCAGCCGGCGTCCTCGCGACGGGGGGGGTGGGGGGTGGGGGGTCACCCAGATGCCTGGGTTCACCCCCACGCACACCCCACCCCACCCCCCCCCGTTACCCTGTCCCCAGCGCCTGGTGGCCATGAACATGCCTCTCAACTCGGACGGGACCGTCACCTTCAACGCCACCCTCTTCGCCCTGGTCCGCACCTCCCTCAAGATCAAGACGGAAGGTTGGGAAGTGGCGGGGGGGAGACACCCGGTGGTGTGGGTCACCCCCCCCCCCCGGATGTGTGACAGCAGGGTGACAGGGTGGGGGGCACCCCTCTAAACCGTGTTGTCCCCGTCACCCGCCAGGGAACCTGGACGCGGCCAACAAGGAGCTGCGTGCTGTGGTCAAGAAGATCTGGAAGCGGACGAAGCCCAAGCTGCTGGATGAGGTCATCCCCCCGCCTGAGGGTGAGCGAGGGTCCCCCCACCCTGTTCCCTTTGGGGGAGGAGGGTCACCCCTCGGGGACCCTGGCACCCCGACCCTGCCGCACCCCCTGTCCGCACAGAGGAGGAGGTCACCGTGGGCAAGTTCTACGCCACCTTCCTGATCCAGGACTATTTCCGCAAGTTCCGGCGGCGGAAGGAGCGGGGGATGTTGGGTCCCAACGCCGGGCCCAGCAACGAGTGTGCACTGCAGGTGTGTGTGGGATTCCCCCACCCCCCAAGGGGGTGGGGCTGTGGGGAGGGGTGTGGGGGGGGTGTCTCTGCAGTGACCCCCCACCCCTCCCCACTGCAGGCAGGGCTGCAGACGCTGCAGGCGCTGGGCCCCGAGATGCGCCGGGCCCTGAGCTGTGACCTGGAGGGTGATGATGAAGGTCCTGCAGCCACTGAGGAGGAGCAGCTGACCTATGCTGTAAGCCCTGCCCCCCGGCCATGCCCAAAGGCCACACTCAAAGATCACACCTGCCAAGCCCCGCCTCCTTCTGCCCGCAGGCCCCCGAGGCGGTGTATGGCTCCGCCCCCAGCCCCCCCCCACTGGGGGAGACCCCCCAGGCCGCCAGCCCTGGCCCCACCGAGGGGGAGGACCCTACGCCCCTGCCCCACATGGTCCCCCATCGCCTCGGTGGCAGGTACGGCGGGGATGGGGGGGACACAGGGACACACCCTGATACTGGGGGTCCCCGTGGGGTGGGGAGGGGGCCAACAGGGGTGCTGTGTGCAGGCAGCACTCGGAGGAGGGGGCGCAGGAAGAGCTGGACCCCCCCGAGGACAGGGAGGAGCCAGGGGGAGAAGCGGGGGACGGCAGCCACGACGAGGAGCTGGAAGGCTCAGCCCCCCGCCACCGCTGGGGTGGGGACAGGTACCGCCATGCCCCTCTAACACCTACAGGGGGAACCCCCCACCTGGGGGGGGTTCCCTGTAATTGGGTTGGGGGGGGATGGGGTCCCATCAGCCCCCTGACGCCTTCACTTCCCCCTCCCCAGGCCACTGGGGCCCATGCCCACCCCACAACCCCCGCGCTGGGCGGGAGAGGGGCGGCGGGGGGGGTCGCTGCCGCTGCCCCCCCGGCACTTCGCCCTCCACAATGGGACCCTCGAAGGGCAGCAGCTCAAGCGGCGCCGGCTCCTGCCCCCCACCCCTGCAGGTAGGGCCGGGGTCTCCAGTGAGACACCCATTCCTCTCCGTTACCAGGGGTGTCTCCCCGACCCCAGAAGGCCCAGCGGGGTGGGGGGGATGCGCGCTCAGCCAGCACCCACCCTCTTTCCCCAGGGCGGAAGCCGTCCTTCACCATCCAGTGCCTGCGGCGCCAGGGCAGCTGCGACGACGAGCCCATCCCAGGCACCTACAACCCCTCGGGCCCTGCCCGGCCTCAGGTACCACCACGTGTGAGATACGCGTGTCCCAACACACACACAAGACATCCTCCTCATCATCATCCTCCTCTCCCTGCAGGGCTACGGCAGCTCTGAGACCTGGCGCCTGGGGGGCTCCTCGCATGCCTGGGCCACCGCCCCCGCTCGCAGCCACGTCCTCTACGCGCCCCTCATCCTGGTTGAGGGGGGGCCGCCGCCGGGAGGAGGAGGAGGAGGGAGCCTTCCCCCGCTGTCACGCTGGTTCCTGGGGGACCGCGGGGCCCCCGGCCCCCTTCGCCTGCGGCCCTGCGGCCCGGGGGACACGCTGGCCCGCGGCTCTGCCGACAGTCTGGTGGAAGCCGTGAGTGTGTTGGGTGGGGTTGGGGGAGACACACGCACAGGATCGGGCCCACCGCACCCACCGAGCCGGTGTCCACTCCCACCCCACCCCACCCACAGGTGCTCATCTCGGAGGGGTTGGGGTTGTTTGCCCGGGACCCCAAGTTCGTCGCCGTGGCCAAACGAGAGATCGCCGACGCCTGCGATATGACGATGGACGAGATGGAAAGCGCGGCGGCCGACCTGCTGACCCGGCGGCGGCCCACGCCGCCGCCCGCAGCCCCCGCCCTCTACAGCGACGAGGAGCCGCTGCGCCCGCCGGCCGAGGAGGAGCTGGCCGACGAGATGGCCTGTGTGGGCGGGCTCTAGCGCCGCCCCGCGGGCACGCGCCGGGGGCGGGGCGGGCCGAGGAGGCGGGGCGGGCCGAGGAGGCGGGAAAACGCGGGGCGGGGGGGGGTGTCCTCCAAAAAAGGTGGGTTTGCTCAGAAACGAGGTTTTTGCATCAAAAAAATGGGAGAGTTTCACCTCAGGAAAAGGAGTTTTCCTCAAAAAGGAGGGGTTTGCCTCAAAAAAAAAAGTGGGGTTTTTTTTTTTGAGAAAAAGGGGTTTACCTCAAAATTTTCCTAAAAAAAGGAGTTTTACCTCAAAAAAAGGTGAGGTTTCACCTCAGAAAAAGGAGGGGTTTCACTTCAAAATAAAAAGAAAACACAAAAGGAGGGGTTTACATCAAAAAAAGGAGGGGTTCACCTCAAAAAAGTTTTCCTCAAAAAAATAGCGGATTTGCATCAAAAAGAGGGTTTCACCTCAGAAAAAAGAGTTTCACATGAAAAAAAAAAGAGTTTTGCTCAAAAAAAAGGAGGGGTTTCCTTCAAAATTTTCCTCAGAAAAGGAGTGGTTTCCTTCAAAGGTGAGGGTTTCAACATTTAAAAAAAAAAAAAAGGGAGGGTTTTACCTCAAAAACAAGAGAAATCTTCCTCAAAAAAAAAGGGGGTTATCTCAAAAAAGAGAGGGTTTTACCTCAGAAAAGGAGGGTTTCACTCAAAAAAAAGGAGTTTTCCTCAAAAACAAGGAGAGTTTCACCTCAAAGGAATTTTTCTCGAAAAAGGGAGGGTTTACCTCACAAAAGGGAGCGTTTCACTTCAGAAAAAGATTTCCTCAAAAAGAGGTGGGATTTTCCTCAAAAAAAGTTTTCCTCAAAACAGGAGGGCTTTACCTCAAAAAAAAAAAAAAAAAGGGAGGGTTCTACCTTAAAAAAGGAGAGCTTCATCTCAAAAAAAAAACATTTCACTTCCAAAAAAAGGAGGGTTTCACCTTAAAAAAAAAAAAAAAGTGGTGGGATTTTTCCTCAAAAAAAGGAGGCTTTACCAAAAAAAAAACCAAAACACCAAAACAGGGAGGGTGGAGGAATTTTTTTCAAAAGTAAGAGTTTCACCTCAAAAAAAAGGAGAAAAGGGGGGGGAGTGTCCTCAAAAACAGGGATGGATTTTTTTCCTCAAAAAAAAGAGAGTGGTTTTTTTCCCCTCAGGAAAAAGAGGTATTAATTTCAAAAAAGAAGGGTGTTCCCTAAACAGTTTTTCCTCAGAAAAATGGGTTTCTCTCAACAAAGAAGTTTTACTTCAGGAAAACAGATGTTTACTGGGTGGGTGGATGTGGGGGTGTTTCCTCAATTAAGTTTTTTTTTTTCCCTCAAAAAAAAGAAGGGTTTCACCAAAAAATAATAAAAAAAGGAATTTCACCTCAAGAAAAAGAGGGTTTCACCTAAAAAAAGAAAGTAGGGGTTGTTCCTCAAAAGAGGAGGGATTTGCCTCGAAACAAGAAAAAAGGGGTGTTTCCTCAAAAAAAAAGGGTTTTTCCTCATTTAAAAAAAAAAAAAAGTTTATTCTTCAGGAGAAGAGGTTTAGGGGTTTTAACTCAGGAAATGTTCACCTCGGGGAGCTGCTGTTTACCTCAAAAAAAGTTTATTTTCCCTCAGGAAAAGGGATATTCACTTCAAAAAAGGAGGGTTCCCCTTTAAAAAAAAAATTAAAACAACATTTTCCTCAAAAAAGGGGGGTTTCTCTCAAAAAATGAGAGTTTTTACCTCAGGAAAAGATATATTTATCGGGGGGGGGGGGGCGTGGGGGGGTGGGAGATGGGGTGTCCTCAAAAAAAGGAGGGTTTTTTCCTCAAAAAAAGGGATATTTACCTAAGGTGAATTTTACATGAGGAAAAATTGTTTTTAACCTCAGAAAAGGTAAATTTTACCTCACAGAAGGAGGGTTTACCTCAAGAAACACAGATTTGCCTCCAGAAAGGATCACTGACCTCAATGAGGGTGATTTTACCTCATGGTTTTACCTCCAGAAAAAGGTTTTTTTTTTTTCCCCCCCTCCATCTCAGAAACTGTCAATTTTACATAACGGAAGAGGGGTTTACTGCAGGAAAAAAGATCTTTTTTCTTTTTATCTTAGGAAGGCAGTTTTTACCTCAGGAAAGGTAAATTTTTACCTCACAGAGGCAGGTTTTACTGCACGAAAGGGGTGTTTCTACCTCAGGGAGGAAGGATTTACCTCAGGAAAAGGAAATTTTACCTCACACGTTTTTACCTCAGGAAAAAGGATTGTTTTTCGCCTCAGGGAGGAGCATTTTACCTCAGAAATGCGGATTTTTACCTCAGGGGAGCGTGTGGGCTTATCCCTCGGGGTTGTCTCAACAGACGAACCAACGGTCGCTGCCTCGCGCCACCGCCTCCACCTGCCCGGGACCTCGCCCCACCTCCGCTCGCCCATTGGCGGAGACCGCGGCCAATAGGGAAGCGCCCCTCAACGCTCAGCACCCGTCCCCAGCGCATGCGCAGTACAATGTCACGCCCCCGTTTCCGCCCCCCCCCCCCCCGCCAATCGCCCAAATACCTTTTAGCCTCCAAAGTTTAATAATAATAAAAAAAATCATAATACAATAAAATAAGGCCCCCCCCGTCCCCACCCCGCTACAAAGAGCCCGAGACAGTTAGTGTCGGCGGGGGGAGGCAGGGGGGCCCCAAATCCACCCCCCCCATCCCCCGTCGTGTCCGTGTCTCTCCCCCCCCCCCCGCCCCGCCCCCCAATCCTATAAAAAACCCGGTGCGGGGAGGGGGGGGCTGGCCCTGCTGTGCTGGTTGGCCCCCCTCCCCAAATTTAGGGGGCAGGGGGGGCACCCCCGGACCCCACCTATGTGTGTGGCCCCCCCCCCTCCCCCGGGGCTTAACGATACAAAAGAAATCAACTCAAATAATTACATCGCGGGGGGGGGGGGGGGGGGAGAGGGGGGGGAGGAGGGGGAGAGGGTCGTCCCCCCCAAGTCCGGAGGGGGTAGGAGGGCCCCGGGGCAGTTGGGGGGCCATGCCGGGCCCCCCTCCAGTCCCTCCCCGCTGCCGGCAGTCACGTCCATCCGAGCTGGGGGCTCCACGTCACGAGTCCTGGGGAGGGGGGCGACAGAGGGGTGTCATAGGGTGCACCCCAAAAACCCACAGGGAGTCCTCCTGTTCCATACCCCAGAACCCCTCACCCCATCACTCCTCGCTCCCAGGACATGGGGTTGTCTCCCCCCCCACGCTGTACCCCATAATTCCCACTTTGCTCCTCCTGGGCCCCCCTTACCCCATAATCCCCCCCAGTCCTCCCAGGACACTCCCCCCCCAGGACCCCCAAAACGCCCTCCTGCTTTTCCCAGGACCCCCCCATAACCTGTAACCCCTCCCCCCTCCTGGGACCCCCTCACCCCAAAATCCCCCCCCTATAAACACCCCCCCAGGACCCTCCTCACCCCATAACCCACCTCCACAGAAGACCACCCAGGACCCCCCCTCACCCCAAAATCCCCCCCCCCCCCCAAGACCCCTACCCCATACCTCCACCCCTTCACTCCACAACCCCCCAGGGAGATGGGTCCCTATAACCCCCCCAACCCCAAAACATTTCGGGTGTCTCCCACTCACCCCGGGGGTATGGGGGCCGGGCGGGGGGCTGTCCCGGGGGGTCCCCCCCTCGGGACCCCGACTCCTCTTTGGCTCCAGCTCCTCCTTGGCCAGGGGGGGGAGGTCACCCCGTTCCGCCCGGCGTTTCCGACGTCTTTCGGGGTCCCGGCCGCGGGCGCGAGCCCCCCGCCGCTCCGCCTGCTCCAGCTGGGAGACAGGAGGGACACACACGCGCCCCATCAGTGACACCCCACCCCACCCCCAGAATTCGGGGGTCCCCTGGAGCTCAAGGGAAGGGGGAGTTCGGGGTCCCCAGGGAGGTTTGAGGTGATTTTCTGGACCCCAGCTTGAGGAAGAGGGTAAGGGGAACACTGCAGGGACGGTTTTGGGGTCCCTGAGGTCATTTTTGGGGTCCCCAGTGAGGTTTTGGGGTCCCCGGGGTGATGTGAGAGGACCCTACCTTGAAGAGGAGGTGAAATAGGGCAAGGGGAGCAGCGTGGGGATGGTTTTGGGGGTCCCTGAGGTGATTTTGGGGTCCCAGTGAGGTTTTGGGTCCCCCAGGGTGATGGGGGGGGCCCTTGCCTTGAGGAAGAGGTAGAACGGGGCAAGGGGGGCAGTGTGGGGATGGTTTTGGGGTCCCCAGGGCTGTTTAGGAATGGTCGGGGCAGGGGGGGGTGTCAATAAGAGACTTCAAGACTGGGGGGTGGGGTGCCCTGGGATCCCGGGGGATGGTTCAGGGCACTTTTGAGGTCCTGGGGTGCTTTGGACAGGTTTGGGGATCCTGGGGATCCTTTGGAATATTTCTGGGATCTTGGGGAGGCTTTGGGGTGTTGTGGGGGTTCAGGGTAGGATTTGGGGTGGTTCTGGGGTCTCCAGGGTGTTTTGGGATCCTGAGGATTTTCTGGAGAACTTTTGGGGTCCTGGGGAGAGGTTTGGGGGGACTTTAGGTCCCCAGGGTGCCTTGGGGCAGTTTTGGGGTCCTGGGGCTGCTTTGCGGCACTTCTGGGGGCCCAAGGTTGTTTTGAGGATGCTCTGAGGGTCTTGAAGATGTTTTGGAGTGGTTTCTAGGGCCTCAACAGTGGTTTGGGACAGTTTTGGGGCCCCCAGAGTAGTTCTGGGGTCCAAGGGACACATTTTGGGGGAGTTCTGTGATCCTCAGGGTGCTCTGGAGAAGTTTCAGGGTCTTGGAGATGTTTTGGAGTTCTGGGGTCCTGGGGAGGGTTTGGGGCGCGGGTGAGGGCTTGGGGGGCAGTTCTGGGTCCCCGTGGGTGGTCGAGGGTGTTTTTGGGGTTCAGGGGTTGCCCCATACCTCAAGAAGGAGGCGGAAGAGAGGGAGGGGGGGCGGGCGGGCGGCCTGCAGCAGCCGCCAGATGCTCTGGGCCTCGTCCAGCGTCACCTCCAGCAGGTCCCCCTCCATCATCAGCTCCTCCAGCCGCCGCCGCGCCCCCTCCGCCAGCTCCAGCACCGGGCCCTGCAGCCGCGGCAGCGCCGCGCTCAGCGCCTCCAGCTCTGCGGGGACACCGCGTCACCGCCACGCCGCGGGGACACCGCATCACCGCCACGCCGCGGGGACACCGCGTCACCCGCGGGGACACTGCGTCAACAGGGTACTGTGTCACCCGCAGGAACACCGCATGACCAGGGCACCACGTCATCCGCGGGGACACCGTGTCACCGCCACACCGCAGGGACACCACATCACCCATGGGGACACCGCATCAACAGGGCCCCGTGTGACCCGTGGGGACACGGTGTCACCCGCAGGGACACCCCATCACCGCCACGCTGCAGGCACACCGCGTCACCTGCAGGGACACCGCGTCAACAGAGCACCGCGTCACCAGGACGCTATGTCACTGCCACACCACAGGAACACCGTGTCACCTGCCTGGACACCATGTCACCGCCACACTGTGGGGACACCGTGTCACCAGGACACTGCCTCACCGCCACGCTGCGGGGACACTGTGTCACTCATGGGGACACCACATCAACAGGGCACCGCGTCACTCGCGGGGACACCGTGTCACCAGGACACTGCCCCACCGCCACGCTACGGGGACACTGTGTCACTCGTGGGGACGCTGCATCAACAGGGCACCACGTCACACTGCGGGGACACCGTGTCACCGCCACGCTGCGGGGACACCGCGTTACCAGGACACTGCCTCACCGCCACGCTGCGGGGACACTGCAACAACAGGGCACTGTGTCGCTCAGTGGGGACACTGCGTCACCAGCACGCCACGGGGACACCGTGTCACCAAATCCCAGGTGGGAAGGGACCTCAGGGATCATCTAGCCCAACCTTTCTGGGAAGAGCCCAGCCTAGACAAGACGGCCCAGCACCCTGCCCAGACGACTCTTGACGGTGTCCAACGTGGCCGAGTCAACCCCTTCCCTGGGGAGATTATTCCAACGGTGACTGTCCTCAGTGTGAAAAATTTCCCTCTGGTGTCCAATTGGAATCTCCCCAAGAGCAACCTGTGGCCATCCCCCTTGTCCTCTCCATGCGACTCCGTGTAAAAAGGGAGTCTCCACCTTCTTTGTAGCTACCCCCTAAGTGCTGGTACACGGGGATGAGATCCCCTCTGAGCCTCCTTTTCTCAAGGCTGAACAAACCCAGCTCTCCCAGCCCATCCTCGTACGGCAGCTTCCCAGTCCTCTGATCATCCTGGTGGCCCCTCTCTGGGCCCCTTCCAGCCTGTCCCACCCAGTTTGTACAGCGGGGACCAGAACCGGACACAGAGCTCCCGGTGTGGCCTGGCCAGCGCTGAGTAGAGCGGGATGATGACTTCTTTCTCTCTGCTGGCGATGCCCCTGTTGATGCAGCCCAGCACCCTGTTGGCCTTCTTGGCCGCAGCACTTAAAGAGGTGTTGAATGACGTTGGGCCCGATATCGGTCGCGGGGGAACCCCACTCGTGACAGGTCGCCGATTCCCCCCACAACCACCACCACCGCACAGACCGCTTGTCTAGGCCGTAACGCGTCGATTTCTCCAAGGAGGGGGTTGTGGGGGGACCCGCGGGGACGCCGCGTCACCGACGCGCTGCGGGGACGCCACGTCACCACTGCACGGCGTCACCCGCGGGGACACCGCGTCACCGACGCGCCGCGGGGACACCGCATCAACAGGGCACCGTGTCACCCACGGGGACACCGTGTCACCGCCACGCCACGGAGACACCACGTCGCCTGTGGAGCCACCGCGTGACCCGCGGGGACACCGCATCAACAGGGCACCATGTCACCACCATGCTGCGGGGACACCACGTCACCCGCAGGGACACCGCGTCATGAGGACACCATGACACCGGGACCCCCTCCCTGGGCACGTATGGGATCCATGGGGTTCCTAACAGGATCCACGCGGAACCCGCCCACTACACTCCCACGGGATCCACAGGGAGCCCTGGGCCTGCCGACGTGGGATCCACTGGGTCCCAGCACCATCTGGGATCCACGGTGGGGTGGGGGCGGATCCCTGGAGCCCCATGTTGTCTGAGGGCTCACAAGGGATCCACAGGGGCTCACAGGGGATCCACAGGGAGCCCACAGTGACCCCTGTACTCCTGTGGGATCCACAGGGCTCACGTGGGATCCCTGGAGTCCCCCACAGCGCCCCTTATATTGCCAAGGGCGCTGCTGGATCCCACACTGCCCCCACCCCCGTGCTCACGAGGGATCTGTGGGGTTCACATGGGATCCCCAGAGTCCCACAGTGTCCCCTGTGTTCACAGAGGATCCCTGGGGTTTATATGTGGGAGCCCTAGAGCCCCACAGCATCCTCTACACTCACATGGGATCCCCGGAGTCCCACAATGGCCCCTGTACTCACACAGGATCCCTCGTGTCCCCCCAACAGCCCCTGTACTCACATGGGATCCACCGGGCTCACATGGGATCTCTAGAGTCCAACAGTGCCCTCATACAGGATCCACTGGATCCCAGTGTTATGTGGGATCTCTGGAGGCCCACGGTGCCCCCTACACTGACAGGGGAGCCACTGGATCCCACGGTGTCCCCTAAGCTCACATAGGATCCATGTGGCTCACATGGGATCCACTTGGTCCCCCGGCATCACGGGGGATCCACGGGGCTTCCATAGGATCCCTCGAGTCCCACAGGGCCCCCCCCCACCGTGCTCACAACGGATCCACCAGATCCCACGGTGGCCCCTGTGCTCCCAAAGGATCCACAGGGCTCACACGGGATCCCTGCACATCACCCCTGTACTCACAGGGATCTTCTTGTGAGTCCTATAGATCCATAAGGTCCTACAACAGCCCCTGCACTCCCAGGTGATCCACAGGGCTCGCGCAGGACCCCTAGAACCCCACAGCATCCCTGTGTTCACACGGGATCCATTAGGCTCAACATAGGATCCACTGGGTCCCAGCATCACAGGGGATTAGCAGGGCTCACACAGGCTCCCCTAGACTCCTGCAGCGTCGCCTGCGCTCAGATGGAATCCATAGGCCCCGCACGGGATCCAGTCGATCCCCATAGCGACTCCCCGTGATCACACTGGATCTACAGGGCTTGCACGGGATCGCTAGTGTCTCGCACTGCCCCCTGCACTCATACGAGATCCCCGGAACCCCACGTTGTCCCTGTACTCGCATGGGATCCTACGCGAACCCTATAGATCCAGGGAGTGCCATGGCACCCCCCGTACTCACAAGGGATCCACTGGATCTCTCAGCCTCCCCTGTGCCCGCATGGGATCCAGGGGTCCCTCTGCTTCTCTCATGCTTCCAGGGGACCCCTGGAGCCCCACAGCCTTCCTTGGACTCGCATGGGGACCTACAGGGCCCACGTGGGATCCAGTGGATCCCCCCCAACCCCTAGGGTCCCACCTCAAAGTCCCCCAAGACCCCACTCACCCGAGGGCAGGGGGCCGTTCTTCTCTGGGCTGGGGGCATCGCCGTTCTCCACCGACACCTGGCGGGGGGGCACGGACGGCATTATGGGGGGGCTCCCCCAGCCCCAAAACTGCCCCACACCCCCAAATACCCACCCTCCACCTCCTCTAGCCCCAACACCCACCCCACAACGCCAATACCTTCCCTCCAGCCCCCCCAATACCCACCCCACACCTCCTCCAGCCCCAATACCTTCCCTCCAGCCCCAACACCCACCCCACACCTCCTCCAGCCCCAATACCTTCCCTCCAGCCCCCCCAACACCCACCCCACACCTCCTCCAGCCCCAATACCTTCCCTCCAGCCCCCCCCCAATACCCACCCCACACCTCCTCCAGCCCCAATTCCTTCCCTCCAGCCCCCCCAACACCCACCCCACAACCCCAATACCTTCCCTCCAGCCCCCCCCCCCCCACCTTAGTCTGCTCGTTGCGGCTGGCCTCCCGCAACGCGCCGGCTCCGTCCCCGTGCAGGCGATGCCGCAGAGCCGCCAACCGCTCCAAAGGCCCGGCTACCTCGGGAGAAGCGAGGAGCTGACGGGCGCGATCCTGCCAAGTGATGGCTCGTTCGGTCAAACACTGCAAAGCTTCGCCCTCCGGCAACCGCACCGGCAACTTCTGCAGAGCCACCAACAGCGCCAAGATGGTTTCCAACCGAGGACGCCGCGATCGTTGGCAAAGAGGGCAAAGAAATTTGGCGTCCCACTCCCACCAAGCCGGAGATGGTTTTTGAGAACCCAAGCGGGGCCAAGCTACGCAAGCACAGTGAAACCAGTCCCGGCAAAGCTGGCACTGCAGCATGCCGGAGCTCGCCGGTTGCCCGCAGACGCATGAAGGTGGTCCGGGACCCGGGAGCGGCGGTGCGGCTTTTTGGGCGTTGGCGTGGCGTAGCCGGAGCATCCCCTCTTTTTCTTTCTGCTCCCCTTCTTTAAACGCCACAATCTGGGGTGGGGGGGGGGGAAGAAAACAAGAGGGATGTGAGCGTTGGGGGTGGGGGATGAGGGGTGCCCCGCCGGCAGCCCCCCAACCCCAAAACCCCTGCTTACCACGGCGCCGGGGTCGCGGAGATCCTGCGCCGACAACCCCAAGCTCTCGGCGTCCAGTTTGTAAAGCCCCGGCTCCTGCCGCCACTTCAACCGCTTGCTGCTGTCGGAACCGGCGTCGGCGCAAGGACACAGCACCTACAGCGACGTAAAGGGGGTCAAGCGCAGTCCCCTGGACCCCCCTAGACCCCCGTCACCCCTTTGTCACCCACCTCCAACAAGGTGTAGCAGGAATTTTTCTTCAGGAAGGTACGGGAAGCTTTATCCCGCCAGGAATGAGCCGTGCCGACCTGTACCTCCAGCTGCCGCAGCTCCTCCAACCGCACCGGTAAATCCCGACCCACTGCCACCAGACCCTCCAGGTCATCCAGGCAGGGGTAGTGGTCGCCGTTCTGAGGGGGGGGACACACAGAAGTGAAATGGTGGGGTTTAAGAGCCCCCCCCAGGGCAGAACGGGGGTCCCTGGAGCCCACCTGGATCTCCTCCACGTCGGCAATCCAGGCGCGAGCCTTGGCCAGGGCTTCTTTCAGCGCCTGGATGTTGGGCAGGAGGGCCGGGATGTTCTCTGCTTCTTTAATGATGGCAGCCAGCGTGGCCGGGGGGTGCTTCTGCCTGCGGGGAGGGGGTGAGAACCCAGGCGTCCGGCCACTCTACGTGTGTCCCCCTCCCCCGCCCCAAGAGCCCAGAGACCCCTGTAAACCCAGGTCTGGCCCCCTGCAAGAGTCTGGCCACAGCCTGGCATCCCCCAGGAACAGAGGCAGCCAAACACCAACCCTGTATTCCCTTCCCTGGGGACATGGGGGGCAGCCCCCGGCCCCTTTACCCCTCCCTAGAGACGGTGGGGCAGCCCCTGCCCCCTTTATCCCCCACCTAAAGACAGGGGGGGACAGCCCCCGGCCCCTTTATCCCCACCTAGAAATACAGCGGGCAGTCCCCAGCCCCTTTATCCCACTCCCTGCGGCCATGAGTCTGACCCTGGCCCCTTTAACCACCCCCAGGGATACCAGGGGATTTGGCCCCCAGCCCCTTTCCCCCTTCCACAGGGTCGCATCCTGACCTGGCCTCCAGGCACATCTGAGCCTTCTCCTCCCAACGCTGAGCGATGGTGAGCAGCTCCTGCAGCTCGGCCATGGCCACGTCGACGGCCGGGCTGGGGGCGACGGTTCGGCCGGCCTGGATGAGACCCCGCATGACTGGGAGGGGGACGCGGGCGCGAGGAGATCGCAGGGTGGCCGTCACCTCCTCCAACCAAGCGGCCTGGGCCAGCTGCCGTTCCAACCGCCGGCTCTCCGGCACCTCCACACCCAGCCGGGCTCCTCGCTCCAGCAACCCCCGCAGAGCCCCTGGCCCCGGGGGGTCCGACTCCAGCGCCGCCCGTGCCTCCGCTTGGAAAGCCTCCACGCGCTCCAGCAACCCCTGGGGTGTGGGGACACAGTGTCAATGACACCGTGTCCCCCACCCCCAAAGGATGTGGGGGGATTCAGAGGGGTCCCCCCGGCTCACCTGGACCTCCCCGATCTGGTGCATGACACAGGGCAGCTGGTTCATCTGCTCCAGGAAGGTGCGGAGCTCCTCCACCGTCAGCGAGGCTGCTGGTACCCTGCAATCGTGCGGGGGTACGTCATTCCTGGGGTGACCACGGGGATGGGGTGGGGGGCACGGGGGTGGCTGGGACCTGGTGAAGACAGGGGAGGGCAGGGATGGGGACGCAGGGGTGGCTGGGGTCCACGAGAGGGACAGGACAGGGTCCACAGGGAATGGGACATGGACACAGGAGCGGCTGGGGGCTGCAGGAGACGGGACAGGGATGCAGGGAACAGGACAGGGACATAGGAGTGGCCTGGGGTCCCTAGGGGTGGCTCGGGTTCACTGGGGAAAGAATGGGGGACACCGGGGTGGCTAGGGTCTGTGGGGGACAGGATGGGGACACTGGGGTGGCTGGGGTCTGTGGGGGACAGGATGGGGCCCATAGGAGAAGGGACAGAGACACAGAGGTGGCTGGGGTCCATGGGGGATGGGACAGGGACACAGGAGCGGCCTGGGGTCCCTAGGGTAGAGAATGGGGGACAGGACAGGGATGTGGGGGACACGATGGGGTCCTAGGGGTGGTTTGGGTTTGTGGGGAAAAGAATGGGGGACATGGGGGTGCCTGGGGTCCACAGGGGACACAACAGGGACATGGGGACAGGGTGGGGTTCATAAGGGTAGCTTGGGTTCACGGGGGACAGGACAGGGACACAGAAAAGAGGAGACTGGATGGTGACATGGAGCTGCCAGGGGCACGGAGGGAAGGTGGGGGACACCGTGGGGGACACTCACCCGGTCTCCTGGGAGCTGATGAGCCCCAGAGCCTCGGAGACGCAACGCTCGGCTTGACCCAGGCAGCCCTTGAGCCGATGCAGCAGCTCGTTCTCGGGGAACTTGCGCTCCCGTGCCTCCGACTCCAGCGCCCGCAGCTCCTCCAGCGCTAGCCCGGCACAGGCGGGGAGGGGGGGGGTTTCAGGGCTGCACCCCAAAACCTCCCAGAGCTCCCCAAACACCCACCCCGGCCCCACAACTCACTTCGCTTGCGGCCGTCCTCGACCTCCAGCGCGATGCGGACCTTGTTGGCCCAGGTGTCGAAGGACTCTGCTCGCACCTTCAGCTTGTGCAGCATGGCCGGCAGCTCGTCCAGCGTGTAGCGGTACCTGGAGGGGGGAAACGGGGGTTTGGGGGGGTCCACCGCCCTCCCACAGGGCTTGGGGTGTTGTTGGGAACCCCTGGTTGTGCCCACAGCCCACCCCCGGGGTATGGCAGAGGCAAACAGGACCCCCAAACCGTACCCACGTTCCCCTCACAGGGCATGGCAGGGCTGCTGGGGTACCCCAAGTTTCCCCCCTATTGGCATGAGGGGGCAATCAGACACCCAAATCCTAACCACATCCCCGCCCAGGGGCACACCGACGCCTACAGCACCCCCAAACCCTGCCCACTGCACCCCCAAACCCTACCCACATCCCTCCCAGGGGCACACCGAAGCCTACAGCACCCCCAAACCCTGCCCACTACACCCCCAAACCCTACCCACATCCCTCCCAGGGGCACACCGAAGCCTACAGCACCCCCAAACCCTACCCACTGCACCCCCAAACCCTACCCACACCCCTCCCAGGGGCACACCGAAGCCTACAGCACCCCCAAACCCTACCCACTGCACCCCCAAACCCTACCCACACCCCTCCCAGGGGCACACCGAAGCCTACAGCACCCCCAAACCCTACCCACACCCCTCCCAGGGGCACACCGAAGCCTACAGCACCCCCAAACCCTACCCACTGCACCCCCAAACCCTACCCACATTCCCCTCAGGGATCATCAAGACCTGCAGCACCCCAAAACCCTAACCACAGCACCTTCAAACCATTGCCACATCCCTCCCAGGGGCACACCAAGGGCCTCAGCTCCTCCAAACCCTACCCACAGGCCCACCAAGCCCCACAGCACCCCAAGACTGTGCTTATGTGTCCCCCCCCAAATCGCAGGGGATCCCCCCCCCCCCCACCTGAGGTACTGCTTGCTGCGGGGGCACTTGCACAGATCGTCCATGTGGTAGAGGCAGACGAGGCACTGGGGACAGTCGTAACAAGCCAGCGCCGAGAGGAAACACGTCGTCTTGCATTTATCGCACTGCCGCTCGTCGTCCGGCAACAGCTCGAAAGCCTCCCGCTCCGCCTCCGTAATACCCTGGGAGGGGGTGGGGGTGGGACAGGACACGACAGCCGTAAAACACAATCAGCCCCACCGTGACACACCCCCCACCCTCCTTCCCCCAAATTTAGGGGTTCCCCCGGTGTTTCCCCACCTTTTCCAACAGCGCTTTGCGGAGTTTACGCTCCTCCTGCACCAGCACGAACATCTCTTTGTGAACGGCGGCCGCCAAGTTGAGGTCCAGCTTTTCGGGGCAAGCCGCCATCTTACAGATGAGTTCCTCGTGGGAGAAGACGCAGTAACGTCGCAGACGGCGGTAGTGCTCGATGCACTGCCTGCCGGCAGGCAGCTACAGGCAACGCCAGGCGTTAGGGCGGACCCCCAAACTTCAGGAGACCCCCTCAGTACCCCAAAACACATCCCCAAACACAGCCGGGCATCCCCCAGCTTGAAGCGTGGCGGCGGACCCCCAGAATCCCAGCTCAACGCTTGGAGCATCCTCCCCGCCGTGAGGGAGAGCCAGCTCAAATTTGGGGTTCTCTCCCCACATTTTGGGGTTCACCCCCAGGTTTTTGGGGGTGCGGGGGGCTCACCCAGTCGGCAGTGCAGAAGTTGACGGCTTCGGCGAAGTTGTAACCCTGGTTGAACCCGCTGTGGTACGCCCGGGGGAAGGTGATGACGAACTCGCCGGCGCACTGGTTGGTCCGTACAACCTAAAAGGGGGACTAAATTCAGGGTGGGAGAGGGGTAAAGAGTTTTGGGGGGCGCCGAGGGGAACCCCGATACTCACGGGGACACCGTGGGCCATGAGGGTGTTGGGGTTCATGAGGGTGACGAGTTGGTGGAGAAGGTCGGGCTGGCTCTCGAAAAGCTCCGGCGTCAGCTTCTTCATCACCTCTTCCAGGTGCTCCGCCGCGAAGGAGGGAACCCCGTACCACGTCTTGGGCTCGCCCCTGGGGGGTACGGGGGTCAGGGGAACCCCAAAACCTCTCCTCCCACCCTGTACTATGGCTTAGGGTCACCCCAAAACTTCCTCCCACCCCAAACCAGGGCTTGGGCTTACCCCTGGGGAAAGAGCACCCCAAAAACCTTCCTCCCACCCCATACCAGGGCTTGGGCTCACCCCTGGGGGAGGAGCACCCCAAAAACCCTCCTCCCACCCCATACCAGGGCTTGGGCTCCCCCTGGAGGGAATAGGGATGGGGCACCCCAAAAACCTTCCACCCCATACCAGGGCTTAGGCTCACCCGTAGCGGGAACAGGGGGAAGGGCTGACCCCACACCTTGGGGTCACCCCTAGGGGGTCATGGCACCCTAAAAACTTCCTCTCACCCCATAACCCATCCTGGGCTCACCCTGGGGTGGGGGACATGCTCATGGGCACCCCAAAAACCCTCCTCTCACCCCATAACCCATCTTGGGCTTGCCCGTAGGGGCTCACAGCACCCCAAAACCCTTCTCCCACCTCATAAGCCATCTTGGGCTCACCCTGGGGTGGGGGACATGCTCATGGGTACCCCAAAAACCCTTCTCCCACCCCATAACCCATCTTGGGCTCACCCTGGGGTGGGGGACATACTCATGGGCACCCCAAAAACCCTCCTCCCACCCCTTGCCATGTCCCAGGACCACCCGTCACCACCCAAACACCCCGCCCTGAGCCCCCCACCAGTGGAGGTAGTTGATGGAGTAGCTCCAGTGGTCCTCGATGTGCCAGCAGAAGGCAGAGAAGACCATCCCCACGTAGAGCCAGGGCACCTTCATCCCCGAAATGTCGGCGTTGATGTGGCACAGCACCGACTGCTTCAACACCGGCATCACGTTCAGGTTCCAACCGCTGCCGGCATACTCCTACGGGGGACGGAAGGACAGCGTCACCCCGCCACGGGTGACGGCGACACCCCTACGGGGGTGGGGACGGGGGTCTCCCACACCTCCTCCTCCGGTGAGAGCTTCCTTTTGCCGTCGCTGATGGGGAAACCGCTGCCGAACTCCTTGGAGTGGATATCGGCGCCGTACTCCACCGTTACGTCCTCCTCGATGCTGTTCACCAGCCGCCAAAATTCCTTCTCCACCAGCTCCGTGGGGACCATCTATAGGGAAAGGTGGGGGGGGACATTAGGGGGTTGGTGGGGGGGCTCATGGGGGTCCCTGAGGGGTCCTGGGGGTACTCACATGGACGGGCATGTTGAAATAGTCGGCTTTGAAGGAGTCGGCCATCTCCCCGAAGCTCTGCAAGGTGTATTCCCGCGTCGCCTGCTCAAAGCCGAAAGCCTCGGGCGGTCGCTTGCATTCCTGGGGGAGAGGGATGAGGGGGGTCAGGATGGGGGTCCCCAGCCCCACAGATGGGATAAAACATCGAGTCAGGGGTCCCCAGCCCCACAGACATGACACAGGGGTCCCTAACCTCACAGACGGGGGTCCCCCAGCCCCACAGACACAACACAGGGGTCTCTAACCCCACAGACAAGGGTCCCCAGCCCCACAGACAGGACTGGATGCAATTCGGGGGTCCCAAGCCCCTCAGAGAGGATGGGCCATTACTTGGGGGTCTCTAACCCCCTAGACAAGACGCAAGACAGGGTGGGGTCCCCAGCTCCACAGCCGGGACATGACGCAAGACAGGGGCGTTCAGGGCATGACGCGGGTGTTGGGGGGTCCCCATGTCGTTCCCCCCCGGCCGTCCTCACCGCCATGACGCATTTGGGGCAGCGCCAAATGCCCTTGGGGATTTCGGGCAGGGGCGGGAGGAGGCAGAAGATGTGGTAGTTGTCGTCGCAGCCGTCGCAGAGGAGCAGCTTGTCGTCCTCATCCCCCCGCGAGCAGATCCGGCAGATGTAGGAATCAACCTGGAGCGAGGAAGAAGAGGCTGAGGCGGGGGGGTCTCTGCCCCACGGCGTCGCGCATCACCCTGCCCCACAGCACGGGGTACTTACGAATTGGCTGTTGCTGTGGCTGCGGCGCAGGCGCATGGTCATTTTGGTGCAGGGCTCCGGGCTGTGCCGCAGCTCCTCCTTCCCCTCCAGGTAAGCGCGGGGAGACGTCGGCTCCACCTTGGCTTCGGATACCACCGGTTCCTCCTTCACCACCACCGTGGGGGGACACTCGGGACCATCTTTATCTGCGGGGTGAAGAATTGGGGGAGGGGGTCACAGCTTCCCCCCCGTACCCCTCAAATCACCACGGGGGGGGGTTCCCCCCCCATACCTTTCTTACGCAAGGTCTTGTCTTTGGCCACCAGTCCCAACCCCAGCATTTTGGGGCCGGCCCCGTAGATCTGCAGCTTTTTCAGCTCCGGGTTTTTCTCGATGTCTTCCTCTGTCGGCTCCGGCTGCGGGATGGCAGAGTCACAGCGGGGGGTGGGGATCCCTAAAAATGGTGGGGTGGGGTGTAGGGCTGTTATTTTGGGGGCGCTCACCTCCTGCTGCAGGCGTTTAGCCCGACGGCCGTAGCTGTTGAACTTGGAAGGCTGGACGGACTGGCGCAGCGGGATGCTGTGGGGTTTGTACTCCCGGTCCTTCTCCTCGCTCTCAAAGGGCCGCGTGTTGCACTGCTGAAGGGAAGAGACCCTCAGCGTGGTGGTGGGGCACCCCGTTACACCCCCTTTTTCTCCTAAATCACCCCGTTTTCTCACCACCAGGTTGGCTCCTGATTGGTACATCTCATAGGGGTAGATGATGCGCTCGTAGTGGGCGCGCAGGAGCGAGCCGATGTTTTTGCCCGAGGGGTAAGCGAGGCGTTGGGCCACCCGAGCCCACCGCCGGTCCTTGCAAATGGCCTCGTATCCCCCTTCCTCCATCACCACCTTCAGAAAAGGGACACACATGAAGCACCCCCAAACCCGTTGCACCCCCACCCCCACCGGTGCCCCCCTCCCCCTGACCTTGCTGAGGCTGTAGAGGTCGAGGATGCGTCGCTCAACGTTGGGGATCTTGAGCGAGGAACCCTGGATTTCCCAAAACTTGGCGATCTGGTCCAGGTAGTTTAGCTTCACCCGGGTCTGCGCCTGCGGGGGCGGGGTGGGTGTCTGTAACTCCTCTGTGCACCCCAAAATCAAGCTGGGGAAGGAGGGGAAAAGGGGGCCCCCCCTCCTCCCCTTACCTCCAGCTCGTTGAGCCGCTGGATGCGGGGTGTAAACCTGAAGTTGTCCACCTCCACGGCGAAGGGGGGCTGCCAGTCCTGGGGAGACAGGATGGGGGTGCAGTTAGCAGTGATGGCCCCCCCACTCCTACACAGGCAGAGCAGCCCCAAGGCCTCCACAGGGGAAGGAAGGGGAGAATATGGCCATGTGCACCCCAAACTGAGGCGGGAGGGTACCCCGGAGGCATACCCCCCCATATCATGGGGGATGGCCCCACAGCATGCACCCCATATTTGGGGTGGGACGGGCAGGGGGGGCCCACGCAGGGAACCAGTGACGCCAGCGCGGCCGGGCCCGGCCCTCCCCGGAAGCCCTTCTCCACCCCGCCAAGCTGGGGGGACCGGATCAGCCTGTCCCACCCCCAAAAAAGGGAGTCAGGGGCCCCCCAAACCGGGAAAGCGGACAAAGGGACCTCCTTCAGCGGGGACACGACGCGGCCAAGCCCCCCCTCAAAACAGGAAACAAGCTGTGAAGGAGGGGCGGCAAGCAGAAGCGAGGTTGGCGGGGATTGGGGGGTTTCAGCCCCCTACTTGCCCCCCCCCCTTTCCAGGGGACCCCCTCTCAAGGGGCGCTGCCTGACCTGGGGACCCCCCTGGCTCCGGCTGGGCTCCCCCCCGCCGCTCGCCAGACAAAGGCTCGGCGGTGGCAGCCATATTGGCCCGTGTCACTGTTGTTGTTGTGAGGGCTGGCGTGGGGGGGGGGGACACACACGCACGCACACACCCCCTCCCCAAGGATCCCCACTCCCCATTCTCAAAGGGGGGGATGGGGGGGGCTACCCCAAATTCTTTAGGGTCAGTTCCCCCCCAACCAGCACAAGGCGGGTGGGCAAGAGGCCTTGCCGGGGGCGGGAGGGGGAAACAGGGGGCCCCTGCCCCCACACCAGGGATTGGACCCCAAAATCCAGGCCCAACGGGGACCCCCCAGGCCCACGGGCACCCCCGAGGCCCGGGGGGGTGGTATTTACCCCCCCCCCGGCCTAAGCATAACCCTCAGACCCACTGTGGGTGTATTTACTCCCCCCCCAGCCAAGTAGGTGCAAACCCCCATAGCTCAGGTATCTACCCCAAAAGGGGGGGGGGGGTGTACTTAGACACTCGCCCCGAGTTCTTTACCCCCCCCCTCAGGTGGGTATTTACACCCCCCCACACCACCACAAAGCAGCTTTGGGGGGTATTTTCCCTCCCTGAGTGGGCATTTTACACCCAGGAGGCAGCAGGCGCGTGGGGTATATAACTGGGGGTGGGGACGATGACATTAGACCCCCAGAGAGGCAACTAACCCCCCTAAATGGAAAGTACCCCCCCAGGGGGAATTTACCCCCCTAAATGAGAAAATACCCCCAGCCAGTGGGGCTATTAAGCGGCCTAAGCGGGAATATAGCCCCATGAGGAGGGCACTTACACTCCTAACTGGTAAGATACCCCCATGGGGAGGGCACTCACACCCCTGAATAAAAAGATACCGCGAGCCAGAGGGAGCAATTAATTTCCCTAAATGGGAAGATACCCCCCGGTGGGGGGGAATTCCCCCCCGAAATGGGACATTACCCCCACCGAGGGGGGGGAGGCAACTAACCCCCTTAAATCGGACGTCACGCCCACAGGGGGGCAACTAACCCCCCCTACCCCATAGCAAACCCCCACGCCGAGAGGCTGGACCTCCAGCTGCAGGCCCCCCCCCCCCCCCCCCCCAGCAGTCCCCTCCCCGGGGCCGAAGCCCCCCCCATACTCACAGCAGGGGGTCGGATCTTGCAGATGCCGCTTTCTCGGCGATGGGGCGGATCTTGGCGATGTAACCCAGGGGTCGCTGAATTCGGCCCAGCTGGGCTCGAAGACGGGGCATTCGGGAGGGGGTAAAAAGTCCTCGGGGGGCTCCAGTTCACCGGCCACCGATAACCAAGGCGTCCCCCACTCGCCCCGCTGCTCCCCACCGGTGGGGGGACCCCGAGGGGCTTCTCCCCCGCTTCGGGGACCCCCAAAGGGTCTCCGGACCTTGTCCTCAGGGCCTGGGCGATCCCACTTCGGGCCCCCCGTTCCTCGGGCGTCTTACGGGGACTTCGCTCCTCACCCGGGGGTCGCCCACCAGGTCCTTTACCGGTTCCCCCGCCTTTACCCCCGCGGCTCTCCAACGGTTTTGGGGGGACGCGGGGGTCGCCGCGACCCTCTCCTCCCCCGCGGCTTTAATGGGGGCCGTAACCCGACCGGGAGGGAACCGCGTCTCCGGTGGGCTCCATAGCTCCCCAATCCCCACCCCGACCCCGCCTGGCCTCCTCATCTCCCCCTCGGGCGGTGGTGGGGTGCCCCAAGGCGGGGACCCACCCGGGGCGGGCACCCACTCGGCCCAACCGCCCCCTCCGCGTTGCTGCTCCCCCTCTTCCATCCTCTCCACCGAGGGGGGGGGGTTCCCTCGCTTCCCCGCGGGGGACCCCCTCAGGGGGCCATGGAGGCCCCCAACGCCCCCTCACAAGCCCCCGGGCCGCCCCCTCACAGGCCCCGGGCCGCCCCCCCCCCCCAAGCCCCGGGGAAAGGGGGGGGACGAGAGCGCCCGGGTGCCTCCGCCGACCTGTTCCACCGGTTCACCCCGGCCCCACCGACGCCTAGCCGCGGTAAACGGCCCCCACCGGCCCCGCAATCCGCCCGCCTCAAGCCCGAGGCCTGGCCCGGTCCCCCCAGCCGGGCCGCCGCCGCCATCTTGGATTCCCTCCTCCTCTCGCTCCCCCCCCCCCCCCCCGCCCGCGCGCCCGCACACACTGCGCAGACGCGAGCGCGCACGCCGTCCTCCGGGCGGTGCTACGTCTCCTCTCACGGAACGGTCTCCTTCCGCCGCGGAAGAAGGAGAGCGCTGAGCGCGGCGACATCGCCACAACCGGCTGCGAGGGCTCGCAGATGGGTGAAGGGGGGAACTCCTCCGACACGCCCGCCATGGCGGCTTGGCCGGTGGGAGACGGTGTGGCCGGAGGAGCGATAGGAAAATAGTCCTCAGGCTCCGCCCCCCTCCCCGCGGCGGAGGGATCCTCGCCGCCGACTGCGCCTCCGCGGTTGGGTCAGCGGAGGAGCCGGAGCTTCTTGTGCACGTTTAAAGGGGCGCAGCGCGCATGCGCCGCACAGCCGCCCGCGGGGTGGAGGGGCGGGGAGGGGGCGGTGCCACTGCGAGCACCGCCCCAAATGGGCGGGATTTCGAAGAGCTCCGACCCCCGCCCCCCTCCTCGCCCCTACACCCCCAGGGTCCCTATAGAAGGAATAACGAACATGTAACCTCCCAGGTTCCTATAGCTCCAAGCCCCTATAGCCACAGGGTGTCCATCAGGGCCCCTATAGCTCCCAGGCACCTATAGCCACAGGGCCCCTCTTGCGGCCCCTATAGACCCCAGGGTCCCCATTATGGCCCCTATACCCCCCAGCCCATATAGCCCCAGGCCCTCCGTAGCCCCCAAGTTCCCTAGTTATGGCCCCTGTAGCCCCCAGGCCTCTATCGCTCCCAGGCACCTATAGCCACAGGGCCCCTATTACGGCCCCTATAGACCCCAGAGTCCCCATTATGGCCCCTATAGCCCCCAGACCCCCTTAGCACCCAAACGCTCTATATATGGGCCCTATAGCCCCCGACCCCCTTAGCACCCAAACGCTCTATATATGGGCCCTATAGCCCCTGACCCCCTTAGCACCCAAACTCTCTATATATGGGGCCCTATAGCCGCCTAGGCCCCTAGATCTCCCAGCTCCCTATAGCCTAAGCATCCCTATAGTCCTCTGACTGTAATATGCCAAGGGGCCCTATAGCCCCAGGACCCATTACAAGGACCCCATAGGCCCCAGGCCCCTATAACCCTGGGGCCCTATAGCCTCCTGACTCTTTCAGAGGCCCTATATCCCGACATCCTCTATCAGCCCCCTATACCCTGACAGGCCCCTATAGCCCCAGAGCCCCTCTAAGTCCTGCTGTGGCCCCACGCCGTACAGACCCCCATCTCCCTTATGGCCCTTAAAGCCTCCCCTGCCCTATAGTAGCCCTCGCCTGCCTCGCCCCCCCCCCCCCACCCCCCCCCCCCCCAAAAAAATGAAAAAGAGGGGCGCAGGCAGGTCACACGCCAAGGGCCGGCCGGTCCGTTTATGAAGCATCAAATATACAGTCTCTTATATACAGGGCCCGGCGCGGGCGCCATGCGGGCCCGGACGCCTGGGTCCTCCTCGGGGGGGGGCCCGGACGCCTGGGTCCCCTCCGCGCGCATCCCTGGGTCTGCGGCCGCCGGGTGTCCCCCAGGGAGGGGACCCAGGCGTCCGGGGGAGGGGTGGGGGGGTTTGGGGAGGAGGGGGGGTGGTGGTGGGGGGGGTGGGGGTTAAAGTGCCATGTGACATTCAGCCTGAGCCGGGGGGTGGGGGGGGGCCCATCCTCGACGCGACCCCCGGAATGGCGGTGGGGGGGGGGGGGGACGGACCCAGGTGTCCGGGTGCCCCCACCCCCGCGGGGGGGGGGCGAGGCGCGAGCAGCCAAACACGAGCCACGTGCAGGGTTGGTGTTTTTTTGGGGGGGGGGGCGTTGGAAAATTGGGGGGGTGGGGGGGTGTTTTACAAAAATAACGACCGCATCCAGCATGCCGGCGCTGTCCATCGCTGCCACGAGTTGTGTCCGTCCTCTGCCGGGGCGGGTGGGGGGGGCGTTTCAGACGACAGTGCTGATGCGTTCCCCCCCCTTGGGTTTGGGGGGGCCCTGGCTGGCTTGGGCCGGGGCGAGGTGGGGCCGGCGGGGGAGTGGGGGGCTGAGGGGGGTGTGGGGCGAGGGGGAGGGGGCAGTGGAGGGTAAGAGGGGTGGGGAGGGATTGGGGAATGGGGGGGCGGGTGGTGGTGATGATGATGATGATGGTGGTGATGGGGCGGAGGGGCCGCCCCGCCGCCGCCCCCCCTTAGGGCCCCCCCAGTTGGGCCACGCCGCCGCCCCCCCCAAAAAACGAAGTGTTTGGCGGGGGCGGGGGCGGGGGGCGGCGGGGGGTGGTGGTGCGGGGGGGGGCCCGGGGGGTAAGCATGGGGCAGCCCGTGGTGTGGGGGTGCAGGGCTGTAGAGGGGTAAGGGGGAGAGGGGTTGGGCGGGGGGGTCCGGGGGGAGCCCCCCCCCTCTTGCCGGGCCGGTGTAGGGTGTAATGGGGGTGCGGTGGGGGGAACCCCCCGCCGGGAGGGCCGTGCTGCTGGGGGGGCGCCGACAAGGGGGGGTTGGGGGCCCCCGTGGAAGCGTGGGGGGGCTCCGGCGGCGATGGCGGGCAGCGGCGGAGGGGGCGCGGGGCGAGCGGGGAGGGGGAGGTTGTTGGGGGTACGGGGGTGGTGGCGGGGGGCCGGGTCCCCCCCCCACCGCTGCTGCCGCCCCCCCCCGGCCCCATGGCAATACTGGGCGTGCAACGCCTGCAGCTTGGAGGGACCCTCGGGGGGGGGCGGGGGGCGCGGGGGGAGGGTGAGGCTGAGGCCGAAGCGGGGCCCCCCACCCCGGGTGGGGGACCGGGGGGTCCTTTGCCCCGTCGGCTGCCGAAGAGGGACCCCAGGAAGGAGGAGGAGTTGGAGACGGGGCGGGGGGGGGCCTTGTAGCCCTCGGGGGCTCCCCCCGGCCCCCCCGGCGGACCCCGCACCTGCGGCCGGGGGCTGCTGATGATGGAGCCCTGCGGGAGGAGGCGGGGTCAGCCTGGCGGCAGGCCACGCCCCCTCAATCCAGCCCTCCTCCCATTGGAGGATAAAGCCCAGCATCTGGGTACCTATAGACGCAGCCCCGCCCCCTCCCTGGTCAAGCCCCGCCCTCTAGAGCTAGCCCCGCCCCCTCCCTCATCAGGCCCTGCCCTCTATGATGAGCCCCACCCCCTCCACCGTCAGGCCCCGCCCTCTAGAGCCAGACCCCACCCCTGTACTGGGCAAGCCCCACCCCTAGGACTCAGTGTCCCCTCCCCATTGGTGGATAACACCATGCACCAAGGGACAAGCCCCACCCCTGCACCATATCACGGGACATTAGTGAACAAGCCCCGCCTCCCAGCTCTAGCTTCCCCCCATTGGTGGATGGGCCCCAGCTCCTGCAAGCAAGCCCCGCCCCTTCCCTGCAAGGGCTCCACCTCCTTACACCAGCCCCTCCCCATTGCCATATAAGGGCCATCTTAGGAAATGCCCCGCCCCTTCCTTGCACAAGCCCCGCCCCTCCTTCACAACCACGCCCCTGGTGGACAAGCCCCTCCCCTGCATGCCCAAGCCCCGCCCCTCAAACAAGCCTCGCCCCCTTTCCCAAGAGCAATGGGGGCACCAGGAACCTGGGGGTGGGGTATGAATGGGCGGGGCTTTAAGGGGTGGGGGCTATATGGGGTGGGGCTCTAAGGGGCGGGGCTGTAAGGGGCGGGGCCTGGGCCCCCCACTCACCTCGATGGTGCTGTCGAGGGACCCCACGCTGTTGCGCCGGCCCCGCTTGCCTGGGGGGGGACACAGAGTCTGGGGGGTGTTGGGGTGGGGGGGGGCCCTCAAACCCTGCTGTTCCCCCCAGGGGGACCCAGAACCCGCCCCCAAGGGTCCCCAACTACCCCCAGAAACCTCAGTGACCCCCAAGGCACCCCAAATACCCTTCCAGAAAGGACCCCAAAACCCCCCGGGGAACCCCGACACCCCCCCGGGGGACCCCGACGCCCCTCGGCGGGCGGCCCCCCCGGCTCACCGCCATCAGAGAGGTCCCGCAGGGAGCTGCTGAGGGCGCTGCGCTTGAGCCCCTCGCCGGCCCCGAACGCCTCCTCCAGGCTGCTGCGGCTGAGGCCATTGAGGGCCTCGCGGGGGGTCCCCCCACCCCGCGTCCCCGACACCCCCTTCTGCTTCTCGAGCTCCGCTGCAGGGAGGGGAGGCGGCAGCCCCAGTCATCCCAGTGCTCCCCCGCCCAGTGACCCCCCAGTCCCCATCGAAATGCCCCCACTGACCATCCCACTGGCCATTCCAGTGCTCCCAGCGCCCCCCCGCCGACCATCCCAGTGTCCCCAGTGGCAGCCTCAGTGCCCTGGGCCACATCCCAGTGCCCCCCACACCGTCCCAGTGCCCCCCAGTGACCCCACGTCCCATCCCAGTGCTCCCAGTGCCTACAGTACCTGCTCCGGTGCCCCCAGTCCCCATCCAAGCGACCCCAAGGACTGCCCCAGGGCAAATCGAAGAGCTCCCAGTGCTCCCAGTGCCCATTCCAGCATCTCCAGTGCCATCCCATCCAATTCACCCAAGAGAACATCCCAGTGCCCATCCAAGCGCTCCCAGTGCTCCCAGTTGTCCCCATTTTCCAACCAACTGCCCCCGATGCCCCTCTCCCAGTTCAACGTCCATGCTCCCAGTGCTCCCAGTGCCCATCCCAGTGCCCATCCCACTGCTCCCAGCATCCATCCCCATACCCCTGGTCCCCACATAGCAAACCAAGCACCTCTCCCAGTGCTCCCAGCACCCCTCCCCATGGTCCCAGCACGCCTCCCAGTGCCTCCAGCGCCCCCTCCCAGTGCCTCCAGCGCCCCTCCCAGTGCCTCCAGCGCCCCTCCCAGTGATCCCAGTGCCCCTCCCAGCACTCCCAGTGCCCATCCCAGTGCCACCAGCACCCCTCCCAGTACCCCCAGTGCCCCTCCCAGTGCCCCCAGCACGCCTCCCAGTGCCTCCAGGCCCCCTCCCAGTGCTCCCAGCCCCCATCCCAGTGCCCCCAGCACGCCTCCCCGTGCTCCCAGCACGCCTCCCCGTGCTCCCAGCCCCCCTCCCAGTGCTCCCAGCCCCCCTCCCAGTGCCTCCAGTGCCCATCCCAGTACTCCCAGTGCCCATCCCAGTGCCCCCAGTGCCCATCCCACTGCTCTCAGCACCCATCCCCATACCCCTGGTCCCCACAAAGCACACCCAGCCCCTCCCAGTGCTCCCAGTCCCCCTCCCAGTGCTCCCAGCCCCCCTCCCAGTGCCCCCAGCATGCCTCCCAGTGCCTCCAGCCCCCCTCCCAGTGCCTCCAGCCCCCCTCCCGGTGCCCCCAGCCCCCTCCCAGTGCCCCCAGCGCCCCTCCCAGTGCTCCCAGCCCCCCTCCCAGTGCCCCCAGCCCCCCCTCCCAGCGCTCCCAGCCCCCCTCCCCGTGCCCCCAGCGCCCCTCCCAGTGCTCCCAACGCCCCTCCCAGTGCTCTCAGCCCCCCTCCCAGTGCTCCCAGCCCCCCTCCCAGCGCTCCCAGCCCCCCTCCCCGTGCCCCCAGCGCCCCTCCCAGTGCCCCCAGCGCCCCCCCCCCCCCCCCCCAGCGCCCCTCCCAGTGCTCCCGTGCCCCGCTCACCCTCCACGCGGTACTTCTCCATCTCCTGCACCTCGGCCACGGACTCGCGGAGGTCGCTGGCGAAGCGCAGCCGGTCCTGCGGGCTCGGGGCGTTGAAGACAATCAGGACCTTCCTCTCCCCGCCCGGCGCCGCCGACAGAAGCTTGATCCCAAACTGGTAATCTGGGGGTGGGGGGGCGGTGGGGTCAGAGGTCACGAGGTCAGAGGTCACAGGGTTCTGGGCGACCTGGGGGCCAGGGGAGGGGGGATCCCACAGGCGGTGCTGTGGGGCAGGGGAGCATCCCATGGGGGACACCATGGGACATCCTATAGGGGACACCATGGGACATTCTATAGGGGACACCATGGGTCATCCTATGGGGGACACCATGGGACATCCTATAGGGGACACCATGGACATTCTATAGGGGACACCATGGGACGTCCTATGGGGGACACCATGGGACATCCTATAGGGGACACCATGGACATTCTATAGGGGACACCATGGGACGTCCTATGGGGGACACCATGGGACATCCTATAGGGGACACCATGGGACATCCTATGGGGGACACCATGGACATTCTATAGGGGACACCATGGGACGTCCTATGGGGGACACCATGGACATTCTATAGGGGACACCATGGGACGTCCTATGGGGGACACCATGGGACATCCTATAGGGGACACCATGGGACATTCTATAGGGGACAGCATAAAATATCCTATGGGGGACACCATGGGATGAACTATAGGGGACACCATGGGACATCCAATGGACAACACCATGGACCATCCAATGGAGGCACCATGGGGCAGGGGAGCATCCCATGGAAGACACCATGGGACATTCTATGGGGGACACCGTGGGACCTCCTATGGGGGACACCTTGGAGGCTCCTATGGGGGACACCATTGACCATCCAATGGAGGACACCATGGGGCAGGGGAGCGCCCCATGGAGGACACCGTGGGACACCCTGGAGGCTCCTGGAGTGCGTTGATGACAACTTCCTTCTCCAAGCAATACAGGAACCAACGCGAGAGGTGCTAGGCTGGACCTTCTCACCAACAAGGAAGGGCTGGTGGGGAACGTGAAACTCATGGCCACGGTGGCCATGAAAAGGGGGAGCTCTAGACCCTTAGGGCGCACCGCAAGCTCGCTACCCTGGACTTCAGGAGAGCAGACTTTGGTCCCTTCAGGGTAGAGGACCACGGGATAAAGCCCCGGAGGGAAGAGGGGCCCAAGAAAGCTGGTTAATATTCCAGGATGTTCTCCAAGCTCAGGAGCGATGCATCCCAACAAAGAGGAAGTCAAGAAAAAACTCCGGGAGGCTTGCGTGGATGAACGAGGAGCTCCTGGCCAACCTCAAGCACCAAAAGGAAGCCTACAGAGGGTGGAAGGAAGGATGGGTAGCCTGGAAGGAACACAGAGGAATTGTCCGAGCAGCCAGGGATCAGGTTAGGAAAGCCAAAGCCCTGAGAGAATGAAATTTGGCCAAGGACATCGAGGGCAACAAGGAAAGCTTCTATAGCTACGTCGGTGATAAAAGGAAGAGTATGGAAAACATGGGCCTTCTCTGGAAGGAAACAGGAGACCTGGTTACTCAGAATGTGGAGAAGGTTGAGGTTCTCGGTGACTTTTTTTGCCTCAGTCTTCACCGGCAAGTGCTCAACCCACACCGCTCAAGTCGCGGAAGGCAAAGGCAGGGAGTGGGATAACGAAGAACCGCCCGCTGTAGGTCATGATCGAGACCATCTAAGGCACCTGAAGGTCCATGGGACCTGCTGAGATGCGTCCGCGGGTCCTGAGGGAATTGGTGGGTGACGTTGCGAAGCCGCTATCTGAGAATATGCAGTCCGGTGAAGTTCCTACTGAAAAGGGGAAACTTAACCTCCATTTTTAAAAAGGAGGAACAAAAAGACCCGGAGAACCTCCGTGCCCGGCAAGATGATGGAGCAGATCCTCCTGGAAACTATGCTAAGGCACGTGGAAAATCAGGAGGCGATTGGTGACGGCCAACGCGGCTTCACTAAGGGCAAATCGTGCCTGACAAAGTTGGTGGCCTCCTACGACGCGGTTACGGCGTTGGTGGGTGAGGGAAGAGAGACCGCGGCGTCTACCTGGACTCGTGCAAAGCACGTGACACCATCCCGCGTGACGACCGTGTCTCTACATCGGAAAAAATTTGATGGACGGACCGGTTGGTGGATAAAGAATTGGCTGGATGGTCGCACCCAAAGAGTTGCGGTCAACGGCTCGACGTCCGAGCGGAGACCGGTGACGAAGGGCGTTCCTCAGGGGTCGGTATTGGGACCAGCGTTTTGTTGGCGACGCGGATCGGCTGCGAGTTGGCCGACGACACCGAGCTGCGTGGCGCGGTCGGCACGCTGGAGGGAAGGGATGCCATCTAGAGGGACCTTGACAAGCTTGAAAGGCGGGCCCGTGCGAACCTCATGAAGTTCAACAAGGCCAACGGCAAGCTCCTGCATGGGGGTCGAGGCAATCCCAAGCCCAAATACAGGCTGGGTGGAGAATGGGTTGAGAGAAGCCTTGAGGAGAAGGACTTGAGGGGGTGTTGGTCGATGAGAAGCTCAACGTGACCCGGCAACGTGCGCTCGCCGCCCAGAAAGCCAACCGTATCCTGGGCCGCATCGAAAGGGTGACCAGCAGGTCGAGGGAGGGGGTTCTCCCCCTCTACTCCGCTCTGGTGAGACCCCACCCGGAGTCCTGCGTCCGGCTCTGGGGCCCCCACCATATGAAGGACATGGACCTGTTGGAGCGAGTCTAGAAGAAGGCCATGAAGATGGTCAGAGGGCTGGAACACTATGAAGATGGGTTGAGAGAGTTGGCGTTGTTCAGCCTGGAGAAGAGAAGGCACCGGAGAGACCTTCCACTACCCGAAGGGGGCCTGCAAGAAAGCTGGAGAGGGACTTTTTAACGAGGGCGCGTAGTGATAGGACACGGGGTGATGACTTTAAACTGAAGAAGGGTAGATTTAGGTTAGATATAAAGAAGAAATTCTTCATTATGAGCGTGGCGAGGCACCGGAACAGGTTGCCCGGAGAAGTCATGGATGCCCCATGCCTAGAAGTGTTCAAGATCAGGTTGGACGAGGCTTTGAGCAACCTGGTCTAGTGGAAGGTGCCCCTGCCCATGGCAGGGGGTTGGGACTAGGTCATCTTTAAGGTCCCTTCCAACCCAAACCGTTCTGTGATCCTATGGGGGACACCATAAACCATCCCATGGTGAATGCCATGGGATCTCCAATGGGGGACACTCCGTGGTGGACGCCATGGGGCAAAGGGTCATCTGGTGGTGGACCCCGTGGGATGTAGGGAGAGGGGAGTGTCCCGCGGAGGTGCTGTGGGGCAGGGGGGCATGCCGTGGGGTGCCGTGGGGCTCACAGGCGTTCTGGAAGAGCTGCATGTGCATCTCAACGAGGGGGAAGCTCTGGCGGAAGCTGTAGGTCACCAGGATCTTCTTCTTCTGGAAGATCTTCGTCACCTGCCGGGGCCACCAGGTCACCGAGGACCCAAGCATCTGGGAGACCCCTTGACTCCCCAGGGTAACCCCCACCCCAGGGACACCCCTGCTGTGCAGGGCACCCAGGGCATCCAGCTCACCACCAGCAGGTCGTTGAAGAGGAAGACCTCGCGCTGGTGCAGCCCCAGGCGCTGGGGCCGGTTGGGGTCGGGGACCTCGTAGAGCTGGCAGCAGCACACCAGGCGCCGGTGGGGCAGGGACAGCACCTGGGGACAGGGGTGGGCTCAGCACTGGGGCGGGACCTCAGTGGGACACACCCACCCACCCTCCAGGCCCACCCCTTGGTGTTGATGGCACCCTTGACATTGGCCTGTCCCATCCCTGGGGTCACCTAGAGCATCCCCCCATAGTGTCACCTACAATATCCCCCATTGGATCACCTAGAACATCCCCCATTGGTCACCTTGAGCGTCCCCCATAGGTCACCTAGGACTTCTCCCATAGGGTCACCTTGAGCATCCCCCATAGGTCACCTAGAACATCCCCCATAGGTCACCTAGAACCCATCCCATCCCTCGGGTGAACCCACCGGCTTCTTGCCGACGATCATGCGCTCAA